>NW_027490119.1:1500000-1784066 GCF_050948175.1 Xylocopa sonorina
TACACTTCAAATGAATGTAAATGCGACGCTTCCTTGCTATGAAATAGCGTTTGCAGATGTCTACGTATCGAAGCAATAGGGTTCTAATGCTTCTCAAAACGCGATATGGCATCTCATTTCTATGTTTCATGGTAAGATATAATATTCATTTCGAAGTGTCATGTATACCTCGGATACACTTCACATGAATGTAAATGCGACACTTCCTTGCTTTTAAATTGCGCTTGCAGATGTCTACGTATCGAAGAAGTAGAGATCTACTGGTTCTTAAATAGCCATATCGCATCTCATTTCTATGTTTCATGATAAGATATGATATTCATTGTGGAGTGTTATCATAACCTCTTATTCACTTCAAAAGAATGTAAATGTGACACTCCCTTACTAGGAAATAGCGTTTGTGGATGTCTACGTATCGAAGCAATAGAATCCTAATGCTTCTTAAATCGCGATATCGCATCTCATTCCTATGCTTCATGATAAGATATATTATTCATTGCGAAGTGTCTTGTATAACTCGCATACACTTCAGATGAATGTAATTGCGACATTTCGTTGCCAGGAAATAGAGTTGGCAGATGTCTACGTATCGAAGCAATAGAGATCTACTGCTTCTTTAATAGCGATGTCGCATCTCATTTCTATGTTTCATGATACGATATAATATTCATTGCGAAGTGTCATGTATACCTCGCATACACTTCAAATGAATGTAAATGCGACACTTCCCTGCTGTTAAATAGCGTTTGCAGATGTATACGCACCGTAGCAATAGAGATCTAATGCTTCTCAAATCGCGATATCGCATTTCATTTCTATGTTTCGTGATAAGGTATAATATTCATTGTGGTGTGTTATGTATACCTCGTATTCACTTTAAAAGAATGCAAATGCGACACTTCCTTGCGACTAAATAGCGCTTGCAGATGTCTACGTATCATAGCAATAGAGTTCTGATGCTTCTGAAAACGCGATATCGCATCTCATTTCTATGTTTCATGATAAGATATAATATTCATTGCGAAGTTTCATGTATACCTCGTGTTCACTTC
The DNA here is from genome assembly GCF_050948175.1 of Xylocopa sonorina. Classification (NCBI taxonomy): domain Eukaryota; kingdom Metazoa; phylum Arthropoda; class Insecta; order Hymenoptera; family Apidae; genus Xylocopa; species Xylocopa sonorina. The sequence continues at coordinate 1,501,053 of NW_027490119.1, forward strand.
AAACGAATGTAAATGCGACACTTCCTTGTTAGGAAATAGCGTTTCCAGATGTCTACGCATCGAAGCAATAGAGTTCTAATGCTTCTTGAAACGCGATATCGCATCTCATTTCTATGTTTCATGATAAGATATAATATTCATTGTGAAGTTTCATGTATACCTCGTACTGGCTTCAAAAGAATGTAAATGCGACACTTCCATGCCAGGAGATAGCGTTTGCAGATGTCTCCGTATCGAAGCAGTAGAGTTCTAATGCTTCTTAAAACGAGATGTCGCATCTCATTTCTATGTTTCACGATAAGATATAATATTCATTGCGAAGTTACATGTATACCTCGTATTCACTTCAAACGAATGTAAATGCGACACTTCCTTGCCAGGAAATAGCGTTTGCAGATGTCTCCGTATCGAAGCTGTAGAGTTCTAATGCTTCTTAAAACGAGATGTCGCATCTCATTTCTATGTTTCACGATAAGATATAACATTCATTGTGAAGTGTAATGTATACCTCGAATTCACTTCAAAAGAATGTAAATGCGACACTTCCTTGCTAGGAAATAGCGTTTGCAGATGTCTACGTATAGAAGCAATAGGATTCTAATGCTTCTTAAAACGCGATATCGCATCTCATCTCTATGTGTCATGATAAGATATAATATTCATTGCGAAGTGTTATGTATACCTCGTATTCACTTCAAAAGAATGTAAATGCGACACTTCCTTGCTAGGAAATAGTGTTTGTAGATGTCTACGTATCGAAGGAATAGAGTTCTAATGCTTCTTAAAACTTGATATCGCATCTCATTTCTATGTTTCACAGTAAGATATAATATTCATTGCGAAGTGTAATGTATACCTCGTGTCCACTTCTAAGGACTGTAAATGCGACACTTCCTTGCTAGGAAATAGCGTTTGCAGATGTCTACGCATCGTAGCATTAGAGTTGTAATGCTTCTTAAAACTTGATATCGCATCTCATTTCTATGTTTCACAGTAAGATATAATATTCATTATGGAGTGTTATGTATACATCGTATTCACTTCAAAAGAATGTAAATGCGACACTTCCTTGCTAGGAAATAGCGATTGCAGGAATCTACATATCGTAGCAGTAGTGTTCTAATGCTTCTCAAAACGAGATGTCGCATCTCATTTCTATGTTTCACGATAAGATATAACATTCATTGTGAAGTGTCATGTATACCTCGAATTAACTTCAAAAGAATGTAAATGCGACACTTCCTTGCTAGGAAATAGCGTTTGCAGATGTCTACGTATAGAAGCAATAGGATTCTAATGCTTCTTAAAACGCGATATTGCATCACATCTCTATGTTTCATGACAAGATATAATATTCATTGCGAAGTTTCTTCTATACCTCTCATACCCTTCAAATGATTGTAAATGCGACACTCCCTTGCTAGGAAATAGCGTTTGCAGTTATCTACGTATCGTAACAGTAGATTTCAAATGCTTCTTAAAACGCCATAGCGCATCTCATTTCTATGTTTCATGGTATGATATAATATTCATTGTGCAGTGCTATGTGTACCTCGTATTCACTTCAAGAGAATGTAAATGCGACACTTCCTTGCTAGGAAATAGCGTTGGTACATGTCTGCGTATCGAAGCAATAAAGTTCTAATGCTTCTTAAATAGCCAAATCGCATTTCATTTCTATGTTTCATGATAAGATATAATATTCATTGTGGAGTGTTATGTATACCTCGTACTCACTTCAAAAGGATGATAATGCGTCACTTTCTTGCTAGGAAATAGCGTTGGCAGATGTCTATGTATCGTAGCAATAGAGTTCTAATGCTTCTCAAAACTTGATATCGCATCTCATTTCTATGTTTCACAGTAAGATATAATATTCATTGCGAAGTGTAATGTATACCTCGTGTCCACTTGAAAGGAATGTAAATGCGACACTTCCTTGCTAGGAAATAGCGTTTGCAGATGTCTACGCATCGTAGCATTAGAGTTGTAATGCTTCTTAAAACTTGATATCGCATCTCATTTCTATGTTTCACAGTAAGATATAATATTCATTATGGAGTGTTATGTATACATCGTATTCACTTCAAAAGAATGTAAGTGCGACACTTCCTTGCTAGGAAATAGCGATTGCAGGAATCTACATATCGTAGCAGTAGTGTTCTAATGCTTCTCAAAACGCGATATCGCATCACATTTCTATGTTTCACGATAAGATATAATATTCATTGCGAAGTTACATGTATACCTCGTATTCACTTCAAACGAATGTAAATGCGACACTTCCTTGCCAGGAAATAGCGTTTGCAGATGTCTCCGTATTGAAGCAGTAGATTTCTAATGCTTTTTAAAACGAGATGTCGCATCTCATTTCTATGTTTCACGATAAGATATAACATTCATTGTGAAGTGTCATGTATACCTCGAATTAACTTCAAAAGAATGTAAATGCGACACTTCCTTGCTGGGAAATAGCGTTTGCAGATGTCTACGTATAGAAGCAATAGGATTCTAATGCTTCTTAAAACGCGATATCGCATCACATCTCTATGTTCCATGACAAGATATAATATTCATTGTGGAGTGTTATGTATACCTCGTATTCACTTCAAAAGAATGTAAATGCGACACTTCCTTCTAGGAAATAGCGTTTGCAGTTATCTACGTATCGTAGCAATAGATTTCAAATGCTTCTTAAAACGCCATAGCGCATCTCAGTTCTATGTTTCAAGATAATATATAATATTCTTTGCGAAGTGCCATGTATACCTCGTATTCACTTCAAAAGAATGTAAATGCTACACTTCCTTGCTAGGAAAAAGCGTCTGCAGATGTCTACGTATCGAAGCAACATAGTTCTAATGCTTCTTAAGGCGTGATATCGCATCTCATTTCTATGTTTCATGATAATATATAATATTCATTGCGAAGTTTCTTCTATACCTCTCATACCCTTCAAATGATTGTAAATGCGATACTCCCTTGCTAGGAAATAGCGTTTGCAGTTATCTACGTATCGTAACAGTAGATTTCAAATGCTTCTTAAAACGCCATAGCGCATCTCATTTCTATGTTTCATGATAAGATATAATATTCATTGTGCAGTGCTATGTGTACCTCGTATTCACTTCAAGAGAATGTAAATGCGACACTTCCTTGCTAGGAAATAGCGTTGGTACATGTCTGCGTATAGAAGCAATAAAGTTCTAATGCTTCTTAAATCGCCAAATCGCATTTCATTTCTATGTTTCATGATAAGATATAATATTCATTGTGGAGTGTTATGTATACCTCGTACTCACTTCAAAAGGATGATAATGCGTCACTTTCTTGCTAGGAAATAGCGTTTCCAGATGTCTACATATCGAAGCAATAGAGTTCTATTGCTTCTCAAACGTGATGTCGCATCTCATTTCTATATTTCTTGATAAGATATAATATTCATTGCAAAGTGTCATGTATACCACGCATGCACTACAAATGAATGTATATGCTACACTTCCTTGCTAGGAAATAGCGTTTGCAGATGTCTACGTGTCGAAGCAATAGAGCTCTAATGCTTCTCAAAACGCGATATTGCTGCTCATTTCTGTGTTTCATGATAAGAAATAATATTCGTTGCGAAGTGTTATGTATACATCGTATTCACTTCAGAAGAATGTAAATGCGACACTTCGTTGCTAGGAAATAGCGTTTCCAGATGTCTACATATCGAAGCAATAGAGTTCTCATGCTCCTTAAAACGCGATATCACATCGCATTTCTATGTCTCATGATAAAACATAATATTCATTGCGAAGTGTTATGTATACCTCGTATTCACTTCAAAAGAATGTAACTCTGACACTTCCTTGCTAGGAAATAGCGTTAGCAGACATCTGCCGATCGTAGCAATAGAGATCTAATGCTTCTTAAACCGCGATGTCGCTCCTCATTTCTATGTTTCATGATGAGATATAATATTCATTGCGAAGTGTCAATTATACCTCGCCTACACTTCAAGTGAATGTAAATGCGACACTTCCTTGCCAGGATACATTATTTGCAAATGTCTACGTATCGAAGCAATAGAGTTCTAATGCTGCCTAAAACGCGATATCGCATCTCAGTTCTATGTTTCATGATAAGATATAGTACTCATTGCGAAGTGTTACGCATACCTCGTATACACTTCAAATGAATGAAAGTGCGAGACTTCCTTGCTAGGAAGTAGCGTTTGCAGATGACTGCGTATCGTAGCATTAGATTTCTAATGCATCTCAAAACGCGATATCGCATCTCATTTCTATGTTTCATGATAGGATATAATATTCATTGCGAAGTGCCACTTATACCTGCCAAACATTTCAAATGAATGTAAATGTGACACTTCATTGCTAGGAAATAGAGTTTGCAGATGTCTACGTATCGTAGCAATACGGTTATAACGCCTCTTAAAATGCGATATCGCATCTTATTTCTATGTCTCACAATAAGATATAACATTCATTGCGAAGTGTCATGTGTACTTGGCATACACTTCAAATGAATGTAAATGCGACACTTCCTTGCTAGGAAATAGCGTTGGCAGATGTCTACGCTTCGTAGCAATACAGATCTAATGTTTGTTAAAACGCGATATCGCATCTCATTTCTATGTTCCATGTTAAGATATAATATTCATTGCGAAGTGTCATTTATACCTCGTATTCACTTCAAAAGAATGTAAATGCGACACTTCCTTGCTATTAAATAGCGTTTGAAGATGCATACGTATCGTAGCAATAGATTTCTAATGCTACTTATATCGCGTTAACGTATGTCATTCCTATGTTTCCTGATAAGGTATAATATTCATCTTGGAGTGTTATGTATACCTCGCATTCTCTTCAAAAGAATGTAAATGCGACACTTCCTTGCTAAGAAATATCGTTTGCAGATGTCTACGCATCGTAGCAATAGAGTTCGAATGCTTCTTAAAACGCGAAATCGCATCTCATTTCTATGTTTCACGATAAGATACAATAATGATTGGGACGTGTCGTGTATACCTCGCATTCACTTCAAATGAATGTAAATGCGACACTTCCTTGCTAGGATATAGCGATGGCAGATGTCTACGTATGGAAGCAATAGAGTTCTAGTGCTTTTTAAAACGCGATATCGCATCTCATTTCTATGTTTCATGATAAGATATAATATTCATTTCGAAGTGTCATGTATACCTCGCATTCACTTCAAAAGAGTGTAAATGCGATACTTTCTCGCTAGGACGTAGCGTTTGCAGACATCTACGAATCGAAGCAATGGAGTTCTAATGTTTCTTAAAACGAGATATCGCATCTCATTTCTATGTTTCATGATAAGGCACAATATTCATTGCGAAGTGTCATGTATACCTCGTATTCACTCCAAAGAATGTAAGTGCGACACTTCCTTGCCAGGAAGTAGCGTTTGCAGATGTCTACGTATCGAAGCAATAGTGTCCTAATGCTTCTTAAAACGTGATATCGCATCTCATTTCTATGTTTCATGATAAAATATAATATTCATTGAGGAGGGTTATGTATATCTCGCTTAAACTTAAAAAGAATGTAAACGCGACACATCCTTGCTAGGAAATAGCGTTTCCAGATGTCTACGTATCGAAACAATAGAGATCTAATGCTTCTTAAATCGCGATATCGCAACTCATTTCTATATTTCGTGATAAGATATAATATTCATTGTGGATTGCTATGTATACCTCGTAGTCGCTTCAAAAGAATGTAATTGCGACACTTCCGTGCTAGGAAATAGCGTTTGCAGATGTCTACGCATCGTAGCAATAGAGTTCGAATGCTTCTCAAAACGCGATACCGTATCTCATTTCTATGTTTCACGATAAGATATAATATTCATTGCGAAGTGGCATGTATACCTTGTATTCAATTCAAAACAATGTCAATGCGACACTTCCTTGCTAGGAAATAGCGTTAGCAGATGTCTACGTATCGAAGCAATAGAGTTCCAATGCTTCTCAGAACGCGATATAGCATCTCATTTCTATGTTTCATGGTAAGACATAATAGTCACTGCGAAGTGTTATGTATACCTCGTCTTCACCTGAAAAGTATGTAAATGAGACATTTCCTTGCTTGGAAATAGCGTTTACGGATGTCTACGTATCGTAGCAGCAGAGTTCTAAATCTTCATAAATTCAAGGTATCGCACCCCATTTCTATGTTTCATGAAGAGATATTATATTCATTGCGAAGTGTCATGTATACCTCGCATACACTTAAAGTGAATGTAAATGCGCCACTTACTTCCTAGGAAAGAGCGTTGGCAGATGTCTACGTGTCGAAACAACAGAGTTCTAATGCTTCTTAAAGCGAGATATCGCAACTCATTTCTATGTTTCATGATAAGATATAATATTGATTGCGAAGTGTCATGTATACTTGGTATTCACCTCAAAAGAATGTAAATGGAACACTTCGTTGCTAGGAAATAGCGTTAGCAGATGTCTACGTATCGAAGCAATAGGGTTCTAATGCTTCTCAAAACGCGATATCGCATCACATTTCTATGTTTCATGATAAGATATAATATTCATTGTGAAGTTACATGTATAACTCGTATTCACATCAAAGAATGTAAATGGACACTTCCTTGCCAGGAAATAGCGTTTGCAGATGTCTACGTATCGAAGCAATAGTGTTCTAATACTGCTTAAAACTGGATACCGTATTTCATTTCTATGTTTCATGCTAAGGTATAATATCAATTGCGAAGTGTCATGTAGACTACGTATTAACATAAAAAGAATGTAAATGCGACACATCCTTGCCAGGAAATTACGTTTGCAGATGTCTCAATATCGAAGCAATAGGGTTCTAATGCTTCTTACGACGAGATGTCGCAACTCATTTCTATGTTTCACGATAAGATATAACATTCATTGTGAAGTGTAATGTATACCTCGAATTCACTTCAAAAGAATGTAAATGCGACACTTCCTTGCTAGGAAATAGCGTTTGCAGATGTCTACGTATCGAAGCAATAGTGTTCTAATGCTGCTTAAAACGGGATACCGTATTTCATTTCTATGTTCCCTAATAAGGTATAATATTCATTGCGAAGTGTCATGTATACCTCGTATTCACTTCAAACGAAACGAAATGCGACACTTCCTTGTTAGGAAATAGTGTTGGCAGATGTCTGCGTACCGAAGCAATAGAGGTCCTATGCTTCTTAAATCGCAATATCGCATCTCATTTCTATGTTTCATGATAACATATAATATTCATTGCGAAGTGTCATGTATACCTCGCGTACACGTCAAATGAATGTAAATGCGACACTTCATTGCTAGGCAATAGCGTTTGCTGATGTCAACGTATCGAAACAAATGTGTTCTAATGCTTTTTAAAACTAGATGTCGCATCGCATTTCTATGTTTCATGATAAGATATAATATTCATTGCGAAGTGTCATGTATACCACGCATACACTTCAAATGAATGTAAATGCGACACTTCCTTGCTAGGAAATAGCGTTGGCACATGTCTGCGTATCGAAGCAATAAAGTTCTAATGCTTCTTAAATCGCCAAATCGCATTTCACTTCTATGTTTCATGATAAGATATAATATTCATTGTGCAGTGCTATGTGTACCTCGTATTCACTTCAAGAGAATGTAAATGCGACACTTCCTTGCTAGGAAATAGCGTTGGTACATGTCTGCGTATCGAAGCAATAAAGTTCTAATGCTTCTTAAATCTCCAAATCGCATTTCATTTCTATGTTTCATGATAAGTTATAATATTCATTGCGAAGTGTCATGTACACCTCGTATTCCCTTCAAAGGAATGTAAATGCGACACTTCATTGCTAGGAAATAGCGTTTGCAGATGTCTACGTATCGAAGCAAGGGAGTTCTAATGCTTCTAAAAACGCGATATCGCATTCCATTCCTATATTTCATGATAGGATATAGTATTCATTGCGAAATGCCACTTATACCTCGCAGACACTTCAAATGAATGTAAGTGCGACACTTCCATGCTAGGTAATAGCGTTTGCAGATGTCTCCGTATTGAAGCAATAGATATCTAATGCTTCATTAATCGCGATATCGCATTTTATTACTATGATTCGTTATAAGGTATAATATTCATTGTGGTGTGTTATGTATACCTCGTATTCACTTCAAAAGAATGTAAATGAGACACTTCCTTGCTAGGAAATAGCGTTTGCAGATGTCTCCGTATTGAAGCAATAGCATTCTAATGCTTCTTAAATCGCCATATCGCTTCTCATTTCTATGTTTCATGATAAGATATAATATTCATTGTCGAGTGTTATGTATACCTCGTATTCACTTCAAAAGATTGTAAATGCGACACTTACTTGCTAGGAAATAGCGATTGCAGATGTGTACGTATCGAAGCAATGGAGTTCTAATGCTTCTTAAAACGCGATATCGCTTCTCATTACTATGTTTCACGATAAGATATAATACACATTGCGCAGTGTTATGTATCCCTCGTATTCACTACAAATGTAGGTAAATGCGACACATCCTTTCTAGGAAATAGCGTATGCAGATGTCTACCTATCGAAGCAATAGAGTTCTAACGCTTCTTAAAACACGATATCGCATCTCATTTCTATGTTTCATTATAAGATACAATATTCATTGCGGATTGTCATGTATACCTTGTATTCCTTTCAAAAGATTGTAACTGCGACACTTCCTTGCTAGGAAGTAGCGTTTGCAGAAATCTACGTATCGTAGCAATGGAGTTCTATTGCTTCTCAAAACGAGTTATCGCATCTCATTTCTATGTTTCATGATAAGATATACTATTCATTGTGCATTGTTATGTATACCTCGTATTCGCTTCAAAAGAGTGTAAGTGCGACACTTACTTGCTTGGAAATAGCGTTGGCAGATGTCTACGCCTCGTAGCACTAGAGATCTAAAGATTGTTAAAACGCGATATCGACTAATTTCTATGTTTCATGATAAGATATAATATTCATTGCGAAGTGTCATGTATACCTCGTATTCACTTCAAAAGAATGTAAATCCGACACTTCCTTGCTATTAAATAGCGTTTGCAGATGTCTACGTATCGAAGCAATAGAATTCTAAGGCTTCTTAAAACGCGATATCGATTCTCATTTCTATATTTCATGATAAGATATAATATTCATTGCGAAGTGTCATGTATACCTCGTATTCACTTCAAAGGAATGTAAATGCGACACTTCCTTGCTAGGAAATAGCGTTTGCAGTTATCTACGTATCGTCGCAATAGATTTCAAATGCTTCTTAAAACGACATAGCGCATCTCATTTCCATGTTTCATGCTTAGATATAATATTAATTGCGAAGTGTCATGTGTAACTCGTATTCACTTAAAAAGAATGTAAATGCGACACATCCTTGCTAGGAAATAGCGTTTGCAGATGTCTGCTTATCGGAGTAATAGAGTTCTAATGCATCTTATAACGCGATGTCGCATCTCATTTATGTGTTTCATGATAAGTTATAATATTCATTGCGAAGTGTCATGTTTACCTTGTATTCAATCCAAAAGAATGTTTTTGCGACACTTCCATGCTACGAAATAGCGTTTGCAGGTGTCTACGTATCGTAGCAATAGAGTTCTTATGCTTCTTAAATCGCGATATCGCATCTAATTTCTATGTATCGTGATAAGGTATAATATTCATCGTGGAATGTTATGTATATCTCGCATACACTTAAAATGAATGTAAATGCGATACTTCTTTGCTAGGAAGTAGCGTTTGCAGATGCCTACGTATCGAAGCAATAGAGTTCTAATGCTTCCTAAATCGCCATATTGCATCTCATTTCTATGTTTCATAATAAGATATAATATTCATTGTGGAGTGCTATGTATACCTCGTATTCACTTCAAAAGATTGTAAATGCGACACTTCCTTGCTAGGAAATTGCTTTTGCAGATGTCTACGTATCGTAGCAATAGAGTTCTAATGCTTCTTAAATCGCCATATCGCATCTCATTTCTGTGTTTCATGATAAGATATAATATTCATTGTGGAGTGTTATGTATACTTCGTATTCACTTCAAAAGATTGTAAATGCGACACTTCCTTGCTAGGAAATTGCTTTTGCTGATGTCTACGTATCGTAGCAAAGGTGTTCTAATGCTTCTTAAAAGGCGAGAACGATCCTCATCATTTGGTTTCATGATAAGATATAATATTCATTGTGGAGTGTTATGTCTACTTCGTATTCACCTAAAAAGAATGTAAATGCGACATTTCATTGCTAGGAAATAGCGTTGGCAGATGTCTACGTATCGTAGAATTGGAATTCTAATGCTTCTCAAAACGCGATATCGCATCTCATTTCCATGTTTCATGATAAGATATAATATTCATTGCGAAGTGTCATGTATACCACGTACTCAGTTCAAAAGTATGTAAATGCGACGCTTCCTTGCTAGGAAATAGCGTTTGCAGGAGTTTACTTATGTGATATCGCATCTCATTTCTTTGTTTCATTATAAAATATAATATTCCTTGCGAAGTTACATGTATACCTCGTATTCACTTCAAAAGAATGTAAATGCGACACTTCCTTGCTAGGAAATAGCGTTTGCAGGTGTCTCCGCTTCGAAGCAACAGAGTTCTAATGCTTCTTAAAACGAGATGTCGCATCTGATTTCTATGTTTCATGACAAGATATAATATTCATTGCGAAGTGTTCTGTATTCGTCGTCTACACTTCAAATGAATGTAAATGCGACACTACCTTGCAAGGAAATAGCGATTGCAGATGCCTACGTATCGAACCAATAGAGTTCTAATGCTTCTTGGAACGGGATATCGAATCTCATTTCTATGTTTCATGATAAGATATAATATTCATTTCGAAGTTTCATGTATTCCTCGTATTCACTTCAAGTGAATGTAAATGCGACACGTCCTTGCTAGGAAATAGCGTTTGCAGATGCCAACGTATCGTAGCAATAGAGTTCTAATGATTCTTAAAACGCAATATCACATCACATTTATATGTTTCATGATAAGGTATAATATTCATTGCGAAGTGTTTTGTATTCCTCGTCTACACTTCAAATGAATGTAAATGCGACACTTCCTTTCTAGGAAATAGCGTTTCCAGAAGTCTACGTATCGAAGCAATAGATTTCTAATGCTTCTTGAAATGGGATATCGCATTTCACTTCTATGCTTCATGATAAGATATAGTGTTAATTGCGAAGTGTCATGTATACCTCGCATACACTTCAAATGAATGTAAATGCGACACTTCCTTCCTAGGAAATAGCGATTGCAGATGTCTACGTATCGAAGCAATAGAGTTCTAATGCTTCTTGAAACGGGATATCGAGTCTCATTACTGTGTTTTATCATAAGATATAATATTCATTGCGAAGTTTCATGTATTCCTCGTATTCACTTCAAATGAATGTAATTGCGAAACTTCCTTGCTAGGAAATAGCGTTAGCAGGTGTCTACGTTTCGAAGCAATAGAGTTCTAATGCTTCTTGAAACGGGATATCGCATCTAATTTCTATGCTTCATGATAAGATATAATATTCATAGCGAAGTGTCATGTATACCTCGCATTCACTTCAAAAGAATGTAAATACGACACTTCCTTGCTAGGAAATAGCGTTTGCAGATGTCTACGTATCGTGGCAATAGAGTTCTAATGCTTCTGAAAACGCGATATCGCATCTCATTCCTATGTTTCATGATAAGATACAATATGCATTGCGAAGAGTCATGTTTTCCTCGTCTTCACTTCAAATAAATGTAAATGCGACACTTCCTTGCTAGGAAATAGCGATTGCAGATGTCTACCTTTCGAAGCAATAGAGTTCTAATGCTTCTTGAAATGGGATATCGCATTTCACTTCTATGCTTCATGATAAGATATAGTGTTAACTGCGAAGTGTCATGTATACATCGCATACACTTCAAATGAATGTAAATGCGACACTTCCTTGCTAGGAAATAGCAAGGAAGCAATAGAGTTCTAATGCTTCTTGGAACGGGATATCGCATCTCATTTCTATGTTTCATGATATGATATAATATTAATTGCGAAGTGTCATGTATACCTTGTATTCACTTCAGAAGAATGTAAATGCGACTCTTCCCTGCTAGGAAATAGCGTTTGCAGATGTCTACGAATCGTAGCAAGCGTGTCATAATGATTCTTAAAACGAGATATCGCATCTCATTTCTATGTTTCATGATAACATATAATATTCATTGCGAAGTGTCATGTGCACTTCGCATTCACTTCAAAAGAATGTAAATGCGACACTTCCTTCCTAGGAAATAGTGTTTGTAGATGTCTACGTATCGTAGCAATAGAGATCTAATGCTTCTTAAAACGCGATATCGCGTCTCACGTCTATGTTTCATGATAAGATATAATATTTATTGCGAAGTGTCACTTATACCTCGCATAAACTTCAAATGAATGTAAATGCGACACTTCCTTGCTATTAAATAGCGTTTGCAGATGTGTACGTATCGTCCCAATAGATTTCTAGTGTCCTTTTAAATCGCGATATCGCATCTCATTTCTATGTTTCATGATAAGATATAATATTCATTGTGGAGTGTTATGTATACCTCGTATTCACTTCAAAAAATTGAAAATGCGACTCTTGCTTGCTAGGAAATAGCGTTTGTAGATGTCTACGTATCGTAGCAGTAGAGTACTAACGCTTCTTAAAACGCGATATCGCATATCACTTCTATGTTTCATGATAAGATATAATATTCATTGCGAAGTGTCATGTATTCCTCGTATTCACTTCAAAAAATTGTAAATGCGACACTTCCTTGCTAGCAAATAGCGTTTGCAAATATCAACGTATCGAAACTGAAGTGTTGTAATGCTTCTTAAAACTAGATGTCGCATCGCATTTCTATGTTTCATGATAAGATATAATATTCATTGCGAAGTGTCATGTATACCTCGTATTCACTTCAAAGGAATGTAAATGCGACACTTCCTTGCTAGGAAATAGCGTTTGCAGTTATCTACGTATCGTCGCAATAGATTTCAAATGCTTCCTAAAACGCCATAGCGCATCTCATTTCTATGTTTCATGATAAGATATAATATTCTTTGCGAAGTGTCATGTATACCTCGTATTCACTTCAAAAGAATGTAAATGCGACACTTCCTTCCTAGGATATAGCTATGTCAGAGGTCTACGTACCGAAACAATAGAGTTATAATGCTTCTTAAAACGCGATATCGCAGCTCATTTCTTTGTCTCATGGTAAGATATAATATTCATTGCGAAGTGTCATGTATACCTCGTATTCACTTCAGATGAATGTATATGCGACACTTCCTTGCTAGGAAATAGCGTTTGCAGATGTCAACGTATCGTAGCAATAGGGTTCTAATGCTTCTTAAAACGCGATATCGATCCTCATTTCTTGGTTTCATGATAAGATATAATATTCATTGTGGTGTGTTAAGTATACCTCGTATTCACTTCAAAAGAATGTAGATGCGACACTTCCATGCTAGGAAATAGCGTTTGCAGATGTCTTCGTACCGTAGCATTGGAATTCTAATGCTTCTCAAAACGCGATATCGCATCTCATTTCCATGTTTCATGCTTAGATATAATATTAATTGCGAAGTGTCATGTGTACCTCGTATTCACTTAAAAGGAATGTAAATGCGACACATCCTTGCTAGGAAATAGCGTTTGCAGATGTCTGCTTATCGGAGTAATAGAGTTCTAATGCATCTTATAACGCGATGTCGCATCTCATTTATGTGTTTCATGATAAGTTATAATATTCATTGCGAAGTGTCATGTTTACCTTGTATTCAATCCAAAAGAATGTTTTTGCGACACTTCCATGCTACGAAATAGCGTTTGCAGGTGTCTACGTATCGTAGCAATAGAGTTCTTATGCTTCTTAAATCGCCATATTGCATCTCATTTCTATGTTTCATGATAAGATATAATATTCATTGTGGAGTGTTATGTATACCTCGTATTCACTTCAAAAGATTGTAAATGCGACACTTCCTTGCTAGGAAATTGCTTTTGCAGATGTCTACGTATCGAAGCAAGAGAGTTCTAATGCTTCTTGAAACGGGATACCGAGTCTCAATACTGTGTTTCATGATAAGATATAATATTCATTACGAAGTTTCATGTATTCCTCGTATTCACTTCAAATGAATGTAACTGCGAAGCTTCCTTGCTAGGAAATAGCGTTAGCAGATGTCTACGTATCGAAGCAATAGAGTTCTAATGCTTCTTGAAACGGGATATCGCATCTCATTTCTATGCTTCATGATAAGATATAATATTCATTGCGAAGTTTCATGTATTCCTCTTATTCACTTCAAATGAATGTAAATGGGACAGTTCCTTGCTAGGAATTAGCGATTGCAGATGCCTACGTATCGAAGCAATAGAGTTCTAATGCTTCTTGAAACGGGATATCGCATCTCATTTCTATGTTTCATGATAAGATATAATATTAATTGCGAAGTGTCATGTATACCTCGCATTCACTTCAAAAGAATGTAAATACGACACTTCCTTGCTAGGAAATAGCGTTTGCAGATGTCTAAGTGTCGTGGCAATAGAGTTCTAATGCTTCTGAAAACGCGATATCGCATCTCATTTCTATGTTTCATGATAAGATATAATATGCATTGCGAAGAGTCATGTTTTCCACGTCTTCACTTCAAATGAATGTAAATGCGACACTTCCTTGCTAGGAAATAGCGATTGTAGATGTCTACGTTTCGAAGCAATGGAGTTCTAATGCTTCTTGAAATGGGATATCGCATTTCACTTCTATGGTTCATGATAAGATATAATGTTAATTGCGAAGTGTCATGTATACCTCGCATACACTTCAAATGAATGTAAATGCGACACTTCCTTCCTAGGAAATAGCGATTGCAGATGTCTACGTATCGAAGCAATAGAGTTCTAATGCTTCTTGAAACGGGATATCGAGTCTCATTACTGTGTTTTATCATAAGATATAATATTCATTGCGAAGTTTCATGTATTCCTCGTATTCACTTCAAATGAATGTAAATGCGACACTTCCTTGCTAGGAAATAGAGTTTGCAGATGTCTACGCATCGTAGCAAGCGTGTTATAATGCTATTTAAAACGAGATATCGCATCTCATTTCTATGTTTCATGAGAACATATGATATTCATTGCCAAGTATTATGTATACCTCGCATACACTTCAAATGAATGTAAATGCGACACTTCCTTGCTAGGAAATAGCGTTTACAGATGTCTACGTATAGTAGCAATAGAGTTCTAATGCTTCTCAAAACGCGATATCGAATCTCATTTCTATGTTTCATGATAAGATCTAATATTCATTTCGAAGTTTCATGTATTCCTCGTATTCACTTCAAATGAATGTAAATGCGATACGTCCTTGCTAGGAAATAGCGTTTGCAGATACCTTCGTATCGAAGCAATAAAGTTCTAATGCATCTTATATCGCGATGTCGCATCTCATTTCTATGTTTCACGATAATATATAATATTCATTGTGCAGTGTTATGTACACCTCGCATTCACTTCAAAAGAATATAAATGCGACACTTCCTTGCTAGGAAATAGCGTTTGCAGATGACTACGTATCGCAGAAATAGTGTTCTAATGCTTCTTAAAACGCGATATCGCATCTCATTTCTATGTTTCATGATGAGATAAAAAATACATTGCGAAGTGTCATGTACAACTCGTATTCAGTTCAAACGAATGTAAATGCGGCACTTCCTTGCTAGAAAGTGGCATATGAAGATGTCTACGTATCGATGCAATAGAATTCTAATGCTTTCTAAATCAAGGTATCGCTTCTCATTTCTATGTTTCATGATAAGATATAATACTCATTGTGCAGTGTTATGTATACCTCGTATTCACTTCAAATGAATGTAAATGCGACTCTTCCCTGCTAGAAAATGGCGTTTGCTGATGTCTACGTATCGTAGCAATATACCTCTAGTGCTCCTTAAAAGGCGATATCGCTCCTTCCCGATATTCCTATGTTTCATGCTAAGATATAATATTCATTGTAGAGTGTTATGAATACCTCGTATTCACTTCAAAGGAATGTAAATGCGACTCTTCCTTGCTAGGAAATAGCATTTGCACATGTCTACGTTTCGTAGCTTAAGGGTTGTAATGCTCCTCAAAACACGATGTCACATCTCATTTCTATGTTTCATGATATGATATAATATTCATTGTGGAGTATTATGTATACCTTATATTCACATCAAAAGAATCTAAATATGACACTTCCTTGCTAGGAGATAGCGATTGCCGATGTCTACGTATCGAAGCAATAGAGTTCTAATGCTTCTTAAATCGCGATATCGCATCTCATTTCTATGTTTCGTGATAAGGTATAATATTCATTGTGGAGTGTTATGTATACCTCGTATTCATGTCAAAAGAATGTAAATGCGACACTTTCTTGCTATTAAATAGCGTTTGCAGATGTCTACGTGTCGTAGCAATAGAGCTCTAGTGCTTCTTAAAACGCAATATAGCTCCTTCCCGATATTCCTATGTTTCATGATAAGATATAATATTCATTGTAGAGTGTTATGTATACTTCGTATTCACTTCAAAGGAATGTAAATGCGACACTTCCTTGCTAGGAAATAGCGCTTGCATATGTCTACGTATCTAAGCAATAGAGTTCTAATGCTTCTTAAAACGCGATATCGCTCCTCACTTCTATGTTTCATAATAAGATCTAATATTCATTTCGAAGTTTCATGTATTCCTCGTATTCACTTCAAATGAATGTAAATGCGACACGTCCTTGCTAGGATTTAGCGTTTGCAGATACCTACGTATCGTAGCAATAGAGTTCTAATGCTTCTTAAAACACGATATCGCATCTCATTTCTATGTATCATGATAAGATATAATATTCATTGCGAAGTGTCATGTATACCTCGCATACACTTCAAACGAATGTAAATGCGACACTACATTGCTAGGAAATAGCCTTGGCAGATGTCTACGTATCGAAGAAATAGTGTTCTATTACTTCTTAAGTCGCCATATCGCATCACATTTCTATGTTTCATGATAAGATATAATATTCATTGTGGAGTGTTATGTATACCTCGCATTCACTTCAAATGACTGTAAATGCGACACTTCCTTGCTAGGATATAGCGATGGCAGATGTCTACGTATCGAGCAATAGGGTTCTAGTGCTTCTGAAATCGCAATATCGCATCTCATTTCTATGTTTCATGATAAGATATAATATACATCGTCCAGTGTTATGTATACCTCGTATACACTTCAAATGAATGTAAATGCGACACTTCCTTGCTGGGAAGTAGCGTTTGCAATTGTCTACGTAAGAAGCAATAGAGTTCTGGGGCTTCTCAAAACGCGATATCGCATCTCATTTCTATGTTTCATGATAAGATAACATATTAATTGCGAAGTGTCATGTATACCACGCATACACTTCAAATCAATGTAAATTCGACACTTCCTTGCTATTAAATAGGGTTTGCAGATGTCTACGTAACGAAACAATAGAGTTCTAATGCCTCTTAAAACGAGATATCGCATCTCATTTCTATGTTTCATGACAAGGTATAATATTCATTGCGAAGTGTCATGTATACCTCGTATTCACTTCAAATGAATGTAAATGCGATAATTCCTTCCTAGGAAATAGCGTTTCCAGATTTCTAGGTATCGAAGCAATAATGTTCTAATGCTTCTTAAAACGCGATATCGCATCTCATTATTATGTTTCATGATAAGACATAATATTCATTAGGAAGTGTCATGTATACCTCGCATAAACTTAAAATGAATGTAAATGCGACACTTCCGTGCCAGAATATAGCGTTTGCAGATGTCTACGTATCGAAGCAATATAGTTCTAATGTTTCGTAAATCGCGATATCGCATCACACTTCTACGTTTCGTGATAAGATATAATATTAATTGTGGAGTTTTATGTATACCTCGTATTCACTTCAAATGAATGTAACTGCGATACTTCCTTCCTGGCAAGTAGCGTTTCCAGATGTCTACGTGTTGAAGCAATAGAGTTCTAATGCTTCTTAAAACGGGATATCGGGACTCATTTCTATGTTTCATGATAAGATTTACAATTAATTGCAAAGTGTTATGTATACCTCGTTTTCACTTCGAAATAATGTAAATCCGACACTTCCTTTCTACGAAATAGCGTCTCCAGATGTCTACGCATCGAAGCAATAGAGTGCTAATGCTTCTTAAAACGTGATATCGAATCTCATTTCTATGCTTCCCGGTAAGATATAATATTCATTGCGAATTGTTATGTATATGTCGTATACACTTCAAAAGATTGTAAATGCGACACTTCATTGCCAGGATATAGCGTTTGTAGATGTCTACGTATCGAAGCAAGGAATTTCTAATGCTTCTTAAATCGGGATACCGCATCTCATTTCTATGTTCAATGATAAGGTATAATATTCATTGCGAAGTGTCACTGACACCTCGCATACACTACAAAAGAATGTAAATGCGACACTTCCTTGCTAGGAAGTAGCGTTTGCAGACAACTACGTATCGAAGCAATAGAGTTCTAATGCTTCAAAAATCGCGATGTCGCATCTCATTTCTATGTTTCATGATAAGATATAATATTCATTGTGGATTGTTATGTATACCTCGTATTCGCTTCAAAAGATTCAAAATTCTACACTTCCTTGCTAGAAATTAGGGTTTGCAGATGTCTACGTATCGTAGCAAGTGTTCTAATCCTTCTTAAAACGTGATAATGCATCTCACTTCTATATTTCATGATAAGAGATAGTATCCATTTTGAATTGTCATGTATACCTCGTATTCACTTCAAAAGAATGTAACTGCGACACTTCCCTGCTATTATATAGCGTTTGCAGATGTCTACACACCGTAGCAATAGAGTTCCAAAGCTTCTTAAAACAAGATATCGCACCTCATTTCCATGTTTCATGATAAGATATAATATTCATTGCGAAGTATCATGAATACATCGTATTCACTTCAAAAGAATGTAAATGCGACACTTCATTGCTAGGAAGTAGCGTTTGCAGATGTCTACTTATCGAAGCAATAGATTTCTAATGCTTCTTAAAACGAGATGTCGCATCTCATATCTATGTTTCATGATAAGATATAATATTCATTGCGAAGTGTCATGTATACCTCGTATTCACTTTAAAAGAATGTAAATGCGTCACTTCCTTGCTAGGAAATAGCGTTTGCAAATGTCTACTTATCGTAGCAATAGAGTTCTAACGATTCTTAATTCGCTATATCGCATCTCATTTCTATGTTTCATGATAAGATATAATATTCATTGCGAAGTGTCATGAATACCTCGTATTCACTGTAATAGATTGTAATGCGACACTTCGTTGCTAGGAAATACCGTTTCCAGATATCTACGTATCGTAGCAATAGAGTTCTAGTGCTTCTTAAAACGCGATATCGCATCCCACATCTATGTTCCATGATCCGATATAATATTCATTGCGAAGTGTCACTTATACCTCGCATACGCTCGAAGAGAATGTAAATGCGACACTTCCTTGCTAGGATATATCATTTGCAGATGTCTACGTATAGAAGCAATAGAGTTCTAATGCTTCTTGAAACGCGATATCGCATCACATATCTATGTTTCATGATAAGATATAATATTCATTGCGATGTGTCACTTATACCTCGCATACACTTCAAATGAATGTAAATGCGACACTTCCTTGCTAGGAAAGGGCGTTTGCAGATGTCTACGTATCGAAGCAATAGAGCTCCAATGCTTCTTAAAACTAGATATCGCATCTCATTTCAACGTTTCATGATAAGATATAATATTCATTGCGAAGTGTTACGTATTCCTCGCATACGCTTCTAATGAATGTAAATGCGACACTTCCTTGCTAGGAAATAGCGTTTGCAGATGTCTACGTATCGAAGCAATAGAGTTCTAATGTTCTCAAAACGCGATATCGCATCTCATTTCTATGTTACATGATAAGACATAATATTCATTGCGAAGTGCCTCGAATACCTCGCATACACTTGAAATGAATGTAAATGCGACACATCCTTCCTAGGAAATAGCGTTTGCAGATGTCTACGTATCGAAGCAATAGTGTTTCAATGCTTCATAAAACGAGATGTCTCATTCCATTTCTATGTATCATGATAAGATATAATATTCCTTACGAAGTGTCTCGTATACCTCGCATACACTTGAAATGAATGTAAATGCGACACTTCCTTGCTGGGAAATAGCGTTACCAGATGTCTTCGTATCGAAACAATAGAGTTCTAATGCTTCTTAAAACGCGATATCGCATCCCATTTCTATGTTTCCTGATAAGTTATAATATTCATTGCTAAGTGTCATGTATACCACGTATTCACTTCAGAAGAATGTAAATGCGACACTTCCTTCCTAGGAAATATCGTTGGCAGATGTCTACGTATCGTAGCAACAGAGTTCTAATGCCTCTTAAAACGGGATACCGCATTTCATTTCTATGTTTCATGATAAGATATAGTATTCATTGCGAAGTGTCATGTATACCTCGCATACACTTCAAATGAATGTAAATGCGACACTTGCTTGCTAGGAAATAGCGTTGGCAGATGTCTACGCATCGTAGCAATACAGATCTAATGTTTGTTAAAACGCGATATCGCATCTCATTCCTATGTTCCACGTTAAGATATAATATTCATTGCGAAGTGTCATTTATACCTCGTATTCACTTCAAAAGAATGTAAATGCGACACTTCCTTGCTAGGAAATACCGATTGCAGATGTCTACGTATCGTGGCTATAGAGTTCTGATGCTTCTCAAATCGCGATACCGCATCTCATTTCTATGTTTCGTTATAAGGTATAATATTTATTGTGGAATGTTATGTATTCCTCGTTTTCACTTCAAAAGAATGTAAATGCGACACTTCCTTGCTATTAGATTGCGTTTGCAGATTTCTACTTATCGAAGTAATAGTGTTCTAATGCTTCTTATATCGCGTTAACGCATGTCATTTCTATGTTTCGTGATAAGGTATAATAATCATCGTGGAGTGTTATGTATATCTCGCATATACTTCAAATGAATGTAAATGCGACACTTCCTTGCTAGGAAGTAGCGTTTGCAGATGTCTACGTATCGATGCAATAGAGTTCTAACGCTTCTTAAATCGCGATATCGCATCTCATTTCTATGTTTCATGGTAAGATAAAATAATCGTTGCGAAGTGCCACTTATACCTCGCATGCACTTCAGATGAATGTATATGCGACACTTCCTTGCTAGGAAATAGCGTTTGCAGATGTCTACGTAACGAAGCAATAGATTTCTAATGCTTCTTAAATGGCCATATCGCACGTCAATACTGCGTTTCATGATAAGTTATAATATTCATTGGGAAGTGTCATGTTTACCTCGCATACACTTCAAATGAATGTAAATACGACACTTCCTTTCTAGGAAATAGCGTTTGCAGATGTCTACGTATAGTAGCAATAGGGTTCTAATGCTATTTATATCGCGATATCGCATCACATTTCTAAGTTTCATGATTAGATACAATACTCATTGCGCAGTGTCATGTATACCTCGTATTCTCATCAAAAGAATGTAAATGCGACACTTCCTTGCTAGGAAAATGCGTTTAAAAGATGTATACGTATCGAAGCAATAGAGTTGTAGTGATTCTTATATCGCGATATCGCATCTCATTTCTATGTTTCATGATAGGATATAATATTTATTGCGAAGTGCCACTTATACCTACCAAACACTTCAAATGAATGTAAATGCGACACTTCCTTGCTAGGAAATAGAGTTTGCAGATGTCTACGTATCGTAGCAAGCGTGTTATAATGGCTCTTAAAACGAAATATCGCATCTCATTTCTATGTTTCATGACAACATATAATATTCATTGCGAAGTGTTATGTATGCCTCGCATACACTTCAAATGAATGTAAGTGCGACACTTCCTAGCTAGGAAATAGCGATTGCAGATGTCTACGTATCGAAGCAATAGAGTTTTAATGCTTCTTGAAACGGGATATCGCATCTCATTTCTATGCTTCATGATAAGATATAATATTCATTGCGAAGTTTCATGTGTTCCTCGTATTCACTTCAAATGAATGTAAATGCGACACTTCCTTTCTAGGAAAGAGCGATTGCAGATGTCTACGTATCGAAGCAATAGAGTTCTAATGCTTCTCAAAACGCAATATCGCATCCCTTTTCTATGCTTCATGATAAGATATAATATTCATTGTGGAGTGTTATGTATACCTCGTATTCACTTCAAAAGGATGTAAATGCTACACTTCCTTGCTAGGAAATAGCGTTTGGAGATGTCTACGTATCATAGCAATAGAGTTCTGATGCTTCTTAAAACGCGATGTCGCTCCTCACTTCAATGTTCCATGATAAGATATAATATTCATTGCGAAGTGTCAAGTATACCTCGCATACACTTCAATTGAATAAGAATGCGACACTTCCATTCTAGGAAATTACGTTTCCAGATGTCTACGTATCGAAGCAATAGAGTTGTAATGCTTCTTAAATCGCGATATCGCATCTCATTCATATGTTTCGATATAAGATATAATATTCATTGTGCAATGTTATGTATACCTCGCATACACTTCAAATGAATGTAAATGCGTCACTTCCTTGCTAGTATATATCGGTGGCTGATGTCTACGTATCGAGGCAACAGAGTTCTAATGATTCTTAAAACGCGAAATCGATCCTCATTTATATGCTTCATGATAAGATGTAATTTTCATTGTGGATTGTTATGTATACCTCGTATTCACTTCAAAAGATAGTAAATGCGACACTTCCTCGCTAGGTAATAGCGTCTGCAGATGTCTACGTATCGAAGCAATAGATTTCTAATGCTTCTTAAGATGCGAAACCGCTCCACAATTCTATGTTTCATGATAAGATATAATATTCATTGTGGAGTGTTATGTATACCTCGTATTCACTTCAAAAGAATGTAAATGCGACACTTCCTTGCTAGGAAATAGCGTCTGCAGATGTCTCCGTATCGTAGCAATAGTGTTCTAATGCTTCTTAAAACGCGAATCGATCCTCAATTATATGTTTCATGATAAGATACAATATTCATTGTGGAGTGTTATGTATACCTCGTATTCACTTCAAAAGAATGTAAATGCGACACTTCCTTGCTAGGAAATAGCGTCTGCAGATGTCTCCGTATCGTAGCAATAGTGTTCTAATGCTTCTTAAAACGCGAATCGATCCTCAATTATATGTTTCATGATAAGATACAATATTCATTGTGGAGTGTTATGTATATCTCGTCTACACTTCCTAAGAATGTAAATGCGACACTTCCTTGCTTGGAAATGGCGTTTGCAGATGTCTTCGTATCGAAGCAATAGAGTTCTAATGCTTCTTAAATCGTCATATCGCATCTCATTTCTATGTTTCATGATAAGATGTAATATTCATTGTGCAGTGTTATGTATACCCCGTATTCACCTCAAAATGATGTAAATACGACACTTCCTTGCTAGGAAGTAGCGTTTGCAGATGTCTACTTATCGGAGCAATAGGGTTCTTATGCTTCTTGAAACGCGATATCGCATCACATTTCTATGCTTCATGATAAGGTATAATATTCATTGCGAAGTGTTATGTATACCTCGCATACACTTCAAATGAATGTAAATGCGACACTTCCTTGCTAGGAAATAGCGTTTGCAGATGTCTACGTATTGTAGCTAGCGTGTTATGATGCTTCTTAAAACGAGACATCGCATCTCATTTCTATGTTTCATGATAACATATAATATTCATTGCGAAGTGTTATGTATACCTCGCATACACTTCAAATGAATGTAAATGCGACACTTCCTTGCTAGGAAATAGCGATTGCAGATATCTACGTATCGTAACAATACACTTCTAATGCTTCGTAAAACGAGATGTCGTATCTCACATCTAAGTTTCGTGATAAGATATTATATTAATTGCGAAGTGTCATGTATACCACGTATTCAATTCAAGAGAGTGTAAATGCGATACTTTCATGCTAGGAAATAGCGTTTGCAGATGTCTACGTATAGTAACAATAGAGTTCTAATGCTTCTCAAAACGCGATAACAAATCTCATTTCTATGTTTCATGGTAAGATAAAATATTAATTGCGAAGTGTCATGTATACATCGCATACACTTCAACTGAATGTAAATGCGACACTTCCTTGCTAGGAAATAGCGCTTGCAGACGTCTACGTATCGAAGCAATAGTGTTCTAATGCTTCTTAAAACGAGGTGTCGCATCTCATTCCTATGTTTCATGATAAGATATAACATTCATTGCGAAGTGTTACGTATACCTCGCATACACTTCAAATGAATGTAAACCCGACACTTCCTTGCTAGGAAATAGCGTTTGCAGATGTCTACGTATCGAAGCAATAGATTTATAATGCTTTTTAAAACGCGACATCGCATCTCATTTCTGTGTTTCATGATAAGATATAATATTCATTGCGAAGTGTCTTGTATACCTCGTATTCACTTCCATCAAATGTAAATGCGTCATTTCCATCCTAGGAAATAGCGTTTGTAGATATCTACGTATCGTGGCAATAGAGTTATTATGCTTTTTAAAACGCGATATCGCATCTCATTTCAATGTTTCATGATAAGATAAAATATTCGTTGCGAAGTGTCATGTATACCACGAATTCACTTCAAAAGAATGTAAAGGCGACTCCTCCTTGCTAGAAGATAGCGTTTCCAGATCACTACGTATCGCAGCAATAGATTTCTAATGCTTCTTAAAACGCCATATCGCATCTCATTTCTATGTTTCATAATAAGATATAATATTCATTGCGAAGTGTCATGTATACCACGAATTCACTTCAAAAGAATGTAAATGCGACACATCCTTGCTAGGAAGTAGCGTTTCCTGATATCCACGTATCGATGCAATAAAGTTCTAATGCTACTTAAAACGGGATATCGCATCTCATTTCTATGTTCCATGATAAAATATAATACTCATTGCAAAGTGTCATGTATACCTGGCATTCACATCAAAGGAATGTAAATGCGACACTTCCTTCCTAGGAAATAGAGTTAGCAGATGTCTACGTATCGTAGCAATAGAGTTCTACCGCTTCATAAAACGCGATATCGCATCCCATTTCTATGTTTCATGATAAGATATAATATTCATTGTGGAGTGCTTCGTATACCTCGTATTCACTTCAAAAGAATGTAAATGCGACACTTCCTTGCTAGGAAAAAGCGTTTGCAGATGTCTACGTATCGAACCAATATACTTCTAATGCGCCTTAAGTCGTCATATCACATCACATTTCTATGTCTCATGATAAGATATAATATTCATTGTGCAGTGCTATGTGTACCTCGTATTCACTTCAAGAGAATGTAAATGCGACACTTCCTTGCTAGGAAATAGCGTTGGTACATGTCTGCGTGTCGAAGCAATAAAGTTCTAATGCTTCTTAAATCGCCAAATCGCATTTCATTTCTATGTTTCATGATAAGATATAATATTCATTGTGGAGTGTTATGTATACCTCGTACTCACTTCAAAAGGATGATAATGCGTCACTTTCTTGCTAGGAAATAGCGTTGGCAGATGTCTATGTATCGTAGCAATAGAGTTCTAATGCTTCTCAAAACGCGATATCGCATCTCATTTCTATTTTTCATGATAAGATATAATATTCATTGCGAAGGTGTCTTCTATACCTCACATACACTTCAAATGAATGTAGAGTGAAACTCCCTTGCTAGGAAATAGCGTTTGCAGATGTCTACGTGTCGAAGCAATAGAGTTCTAGTGCTTCTTATATCGCGATATCGCATATCATTTCTATGCTTCATGATAAGATATATTATTCATTACGAAGTGTTATGTATTCCTCGTCTGCAATTCAAACGAATGTAAATGCGACACATCCTTTCTAGGAAATAGCGTCTCCAGATGTCTACGTATCGAAGCAATAGAGTTCTAATGCTTTTCAAAACGCGATTTTGCTGCTCATTTCTGTGTTTCATGATAAGAAATAATATTCGTTGCGAAGTGTTATGTATACATCGTATTCACTTCAGAAGAATGTAAATGCGACACTTCCTTGCTAGGAAATAGCGTTTCCAGATGTCTACATATCGAAGCAATAGAGTTCTCATGCTCCTTAAAACGCGATATCACATCGCATTTCTATGTCTCATGATAAAACATAATATTCATTGCGAAGTGTTATGTATACCTCGTATTCACTTCAAAAGAATGTAAATCTGACACTTCCTTGCTAGGAAATAGCGTTAGCAGACATCTGCCGATCGTAGCAATAGAGATCTAATGCTTCTTAAACCGCGATGTCGCTCCTCATTTCTATGTTTCATGATGAGATATAATATTCATTGCGAAGTGTCACTTATACCTCGCATACACTTAAAGTGAATGTAAATGCGCCACTTACTTCCTAGGAGAGAGCGTTGGCAGATGTCTACGTATCGAAGCAGTAGAATTCTAATGCTTCTTAAATAGGCGTATCGCATCTCATTTCTATGTTTCATGATAAGATATAATATTCATTGTGGAGTGTTATGTATACCTCGTATTCACTTCAAGAGAATGTAAATCTGACACTTCCTTGCTAGGAAATAGCGTTAGCAGACATCTGCCGATCGTAGCAATAGAGATCTAATGCTTCCTAAACCGCGATGTCGCTCCTCATTTCTATGTTTCATGATGAGATATAATATTCATTGCGAAGTGTCACTTATACCTCGCATACACTTCAAGTGAATGTAAATGCGACACTTCCTTGCCAGGATACATCACTTGCAAATGTCTACGTATCGAAGCAATAGAGTTCTAATGCTTCCTAAAACGCGATATCGCATCTAATTTCTATGTTTCGTGATAAGATATAATATTCATTATGGAGCGACATGTATACCTCGTATTCGCTTCAAAAGAGTGTAATTGCGATTTTTCCTTGCTAGGAAATAGCGTCTGCAGATGTCTACGTATCGAAGCAATAGAGATCTACTGCTTCTTAAATCGCCATATCGCATCTCATTTCTATGTTCCATGATAAGATATAATATTCATTGTGGGGTATTATGCATACCTCGTACTCACTTCAAAAGAATGCAAATGCGACACTACCTTGCTTTGAAATAGCGTTTGCAGATGACTACGTATCGAATCAATAGAGATCTGATGCTTCTTAAGACGGGATATCGCATCCCATGTCTATGTCTCGTGATAAGATATAATATTCATTGTGGAGTGTTATGTATACCACGTATTCACTTCAAAAGAATGTAATTGCGACACTTCCTTGTTAGGAAATAGCGTTTCCGGATATCTACGTATCGTAGCAATAGAGTTCTAATGCTTCTGAAAGCGCAATATCGCATCTCATTTCTATGTTTCATGATAAGATATAATATTCATTGTGCAATGTTATGTGTACCTCACATTCACTTCAAAAGAATGTAAATGCGAGACTTCCTTGCTAGGAAATAGCATTTGCAGATGTCTACGTGTCGTAGCATTAGATTTCTAATGCTTCTTATATCGCAAGATCGCATCTCATTTCTATGTTTCACGATAAAATATAATATTCATTGCGAATTGTATTGCATACCTCGCATACACTTCAAATGAATGTAAATGCGACACTTCCTTGCTAGGAAATAGCGTCGGCAGATGTCTATGTATCGAAGCAGTAGAGTTCCAATGCTTCATAAATCGCCATATCGCATCTCATTTCTATGTTTCATGATAAGATATAATATTCGTTGCGAAGTGTCATGTATACCTCGTATTCCTTTCACAAGAATGTAAGTGCGACACTTCCTTGCTAGGAAGTTGCGTTTGGAGATGTCTACGTATCGTAGCATTAGAGTTCTTATGCTTCATAAACCGCCATATCGCATCTCATTTCTATGTTTCATGATAAGATATAATATTCGTTGTGGAGTGTCATGTATACCTCGTATTCACTTCAATAGAATGTAAATGCGACACTTCCCTGCTATTAAATAGCGATTGCAGATGTCTACGTATCGTAGCAACAGAGTTCTAAAGCTTCACAGAACAAGATGTCGCATCTCATTTCTATGTTTCATGATAAGATATAATATTCATTGGGAAGTGTCATGCATACCTCGTAATCACTTCAAAATAATGTAATGCTACACTTCCTTGCTAGGAAATAGCGTATGCAGATGTCTACGTATCGAAGCAATATTATTCTAATGCTTCCTAAATCGCTGTATCGCATCTTATTTCTATGTTTCATGATAAGATATAATATTCATTGTGTGGTGTTTGTATACGTCGTATTCCCCTCAACAGAATGTAAATGCGACACTTCCTTCCTAGGAAATAGCGTTTGCAGATATCTACGTATCGAGGCAGGAGAATTCTAATGATCCTTAAAACGCGATATCATATCTCATTGCTATGTCTCATGATAAGGTATAATATTCATTGCGAAGTGTCATGTATACCTCGCATGCACATCAAATGAATGCAAATGCGACACTTCCATGCTAGGAAATAGCGTTTGCAGATGTCTACGTATCGTAGAAATAGAGTTCTAATTCTTCTTAAAACGCGATACAGCATCTCATTTCTATGCTTCATGATAAGATATAATATTCATTGTGGAGTGTTATGCATACCTCCTATTCACTTCAAAAGAATGTAAATGCGACACTTCCTTGCTAGAAAATAGCGTTTGCAGATATCTACGTATCGAAGCAATAGGGTTCTGATGCTTCTCAAAACGCTATATCGCACCCATTTCCATGTTTCATGTTAAGATATAATATTCATAGCGAATTGTCATGTATACCACGCATACACTTCAAATGAATGTAAATGAGACACTTCCTTGCTAGGAAATAGCGTTTGCAGATGTCTACGTACCGTAGCATTAGAGTTCTAATGCATTTTAAAACACGATATCGTACCTCATTCCTATGTCTCGTGATAAGATATAATATTCACTGTGGAGTGTTATGTATACTTCGTATTCACTTCAAAAGAATGTAAATGCGATACTTCCTTGCTAGGACAAAGCCTTTGCAGATGCCTACGTATCATAGCAATAGAGTTCTAATGCTTCTTAAAACGCGATACCGCATCTCATTTCTATATTTCATGATAAGATATAATATTCATTGCGAACTGTCTTGTATATCTCGGATTCACTTCAGAAGAATGTAAATGCGACACTTCCTTGCTCGGAAGTAGCGTTTGCAGATGTCTGCGTATCGAAGCAATAGAGTTCTAATTCATTTTAAAACACGATATCGCATCTCATTCCTATGTCTCATGATATGATATGATATTCATTATGGAGTGTTATGTATACCTCGTACTCACCTCAAAAGAATGTAAATGCGACACTTCCTTGCTAGGAATTAGCGTTTGCAGATGTCTACGTATCGAAGCAATAGATTTCTTATACTTCTTAAAACGCGATATCGCATCTCATTTCTATGTCTCATGATAAGATTCCTCGTCTACACTTCAAATGAATGTAAATGCGACACTTCCTTTCTAGGAAATAGCGTTTGCAGATGTCTAGGTATCGAAGCAATAGAGTTCTAATGCTTCTTAAAACGCGATATCGCATCTCATTTCTATGGTTCATGATAAGATATAGTATACAATGCGAAGTGTTATGTATATCTCGTCTACACTTCAAAAGAATGTAAATGCGGCACTTCCTTGCTAGAACGATGCGTTTGCATATGTCTCCGTATCGAAGCAATAGGGATCTAATGCTTCTTAAATCGCGATATCGCATCTCATTTGTATGCATCATGATAAGATACAGTATTCATTGTGCAGTGTTAAGTATACCACGCGTACACCTCAAATGAATATAAATGCGACACATCCTTGCTAGGGTATAGCGATGGCAGATTTCTACGTATCGAAGCAACAGTGTTCTAGTACTTCTTAAAACGAGATATCGCATCTCAATTCAATGTTTCATGGTAAGATATAATATTCATTGCGAATTGTATTGTGTACCTCGCATACGCTTCAAATGAATGTAAATGCGACACTTCCTTGCTAGGAAATAGCGTTTGGAGATGTCTACGTAACAATGCAATAGATTTCTAATGCTTCTTAAATTGCTATATCGCATCTTATTTCTATGTTTCACGATAAGATATAATATTCATTGCGAACTGTCTTGTATATCTCGGATTCACTTCAGAAGAATGTAAATGCGACACTTCCTTGCTCGGAAGTAGCGTTTGCACATGTCTGCGTATCGAAGCAATAGAGTTCTAATTCATTTTAAAACACGATATCGCATCTCATTCCTATGTCTCATGATATGACATGATATTCATTATGGAGTGTTATGTATACCTCGTACTCACCTCAAAAGAATGTAAATGCGACACTTCCTTGCTAGGAATTAGCGTTTGCAGATGTCTACGTATCGAAGCAATAGATTTCTTATACTTCTTAAAACGCGATATTGCATCTCATTTCTATGTCTCATGATAAGATTCCTCGTCTACACTTCAAATGAATGTAAATGCGACACTTCCTTTCTAGGAAATAGCGTTTGCAGATGTCTAGGTATCGAAGCAATAGAGTTCTAATGCTTCTAAAATCGCGATATCGCATCTTATTTCAATGTTTCAAATAATATATAATATTCATTGCGAAGTGTCATGTACACCTAGCATACACTTCAAATGAACGTAAATGCAACACCTCCTTTCTAGGAAACTACGTTTCCAGATGTCTACTCTTAGAAGCAATAGAGTTCTAATGCTTCTTAAATCGCCATATCGCATCTCATTTCTATGTTTCACGATCAGATATAATATTCATTGTGGTGTTTTATGTATACATCGTATTTACTTCAAAAGATTGTAAATGCGACACTTCCATGCTAGGAAATAGCGTTGGCAGATGTCTACGTATCGAGGCGATAGAGTTCTGATGCTTCTTAAATCGCGATATCGCATCTCATTTCTATGTTTCATGATAAGATATGATATTCATTGCCAAGTGGCATGTATACCTCGCATACACATCAAATGAATGTAAATGCGACACTTCCTTTCTAGGAAATAGCGTTTGCAGATGTCTAGGTATCGAAGCAATAGAGTTCTAATGCTTCTAAAATCGCGATATCGCATCTTATTTCAATGTTTCAAATAATATATAATATTCATTGTGAAGTGACATGCATACCTCGTATTCACTTCAATTGAATGTAAATGCGACACTTCCATTCTAGGAAATTACGTTTCCAGATGTCCACGTATCGAAGCAATAGAGTTCTAATGCTTCTTAAATCGCGATATCGCATCTCATTTCCATGTTTCATGATAAGATATAATATTCATTGCGAAGTGTCATGTATACTTCGTATTCACATCAAATGAATGTAAATGCGACTCTCCCTTGCTAGGAAATATCGTTTCCAGATATCTACGTATCGTAGCAATAGAGTACTAATGCTTCTTAAAAGGCGATATCGCATCCCATTTGTATGTTACATGATAAGATATAATATTCATTGCGAAGTGTCATGTATACCTCGCATACACTTCAAATGAATGTAAATGCGTCACTGCCTTGCTAGTATATATCGATGGCAGATGTCTACGTATCGAAGCAACAGAGTTCTAATGCTTCTTAAAACGAGATATCGCATCTCACATCTATGTTTTATGATAAGATATTATATTAATAGTGCAGTGTTATGTATACGTCGTATTCACTTCAATAGAATGTAAATACGAAACTTCCTTGCTAAGAAGTAGCGTTTGCAGATGTCTACGTATATTAGCAATAGAGTTCTAATGCCTCTTAAAACACGATATCGCATCTCATTCCTATGTTTCATGATAAGATATGATATTCACTGCGGAGTGTCATGTGTACTTCGTATTCACTTCAGAAGAATGTAAATGCGACACTTCCTTGCTTGGAAGTAGCGTTCTCAGATGTCTACGTATCGAAGGAATAGAATTCTAATGCTTCTTAAATCGCAATATCGCATCTCATTTCTATGTTACATGATAAGATATAATATTCATTGCGAAGTGTCTTGTATACCACGCATACACTTCAAACGTATTAAAAGGCGACACTTCATTGCTAGGTAATAGCGTTTGCAGATGTCTACGTATCGTAGCAGTAGAGTTCTAATGCTTCATAAAACGCGATATCGCATCTCATTTATATGCATCACGATAAGATACAATATTCATTGTGCAATGTTATGTATACCTCGTATTCACTTCAAAAGAATGATAATGCGTCACTACCTTGCTAGGAAATAGCGTTTGCAGATGCCTATGTATCATAGCAATAGATTTCTAATTCTTCTTAAAACGCGATATCGCATCTCATTTCTATGTTTCATGATATGATACAATATTCATTGCGAAGTGTCATGCACACCTCGTATTCACATTAAAAGAATGTAAATGCAACACTTCCTTGCTAGGAAATAGCGTTTGCAGATGTTGACGTATCGAAGCAATAGAGTTCTAATGCTTCTTAAAACGCGATATCGCATCTCATTTCTATGTTTCATGATAAGATATAATATTCATTGTGAAGTGACATGTATACCTCACATACACTTCAAATGAATGTAAATGCCACTCTTCCTTGCTAGGAAATAGCGTTTCCAGATGTCTACGTATCGCAGCACTAGAGTTCTAATGCCTCTTAAAACGCGATATCGCATCACATTTCTATGTTTCATGATAGGACATAATACTCATTGCGAAGTGTCACATATACCTCGCATACACTTCAAGTGAATGTAAATGTGACACTTCCCTGTTAGGAAATAGCGTCTGCAGATGTCTACGTATCGTAGCAATAGTGTTCTAATGCTTCTTAAAACGCGAATCGATCCTCAATTATATGTTTCATGATAAGATACAATATTCATTGTGGAGTGTTATGTATATCTCGTCTACACTTCCTAAGAATGTAAATGCGACACTTCCTTGCTAGGAAATAGCTATTGCAGATGTCTACGTATCGAAGCAATAAAGTTCTATTGCATCTTATATCGCGATATCGCATCTCATTTCTATGTTTCATGATAATATATAATATTCATTGTGCAATGTTATGTATACCTCGCATTCACTTCAAAAGAATATAAATGCGACACTTCCTTGCTAGGAAATAGCGTTTGCAGATGTCTACGTATCGAAGCAATAGAGTTCTAATGCTTCTTAAGACTAGATATCGCATCTCATTTGAACGTTTCATGATAAGATATAATATTCATTGCGAAGTGTTACGTATTCCTCGCATACGCTTCTAATGAATGTAAATGCGACACCATCTTCCTAGGAAATAGCGTTGGCAGATGTCTACGTATCGTAGCAACAGTGTTCTAATGCTTCTCAACACCCGATATCGCATTTCATTTCTATGTTTCATTATAAGATATAATATTCATTGCGAAGTGTCACTTACACCTCCCGTACACTTCAAGTGAATGTAAATGCGCCACTTCCATGCTAGGAAATAGCGTTAGCAGATGTCTACGTATCGTAGCAATAGAGTTTTAATGCTTCTTAAAACGCGATATCGCATCTCATTTCTATGTTTCATGATAGAATATAATGTTCATTGCGAAGTGTTATGTCTACATCGTATTAACCTCAAAAGAATGTAAATGCGACACTTCCTTACTAGGAAATAACGTTTGCAGAAGTCCACGTATGTAGCATAAGGTTGTAATGCTTCTCATAACGCGATATCGCATCTCATTTCTATGTTTCATGATAAGATATAATATTCATTGCGAAGTGTCATGTATACTTGGTATTCACCTCAAAAGAATGTAAATGCAACACTTCCTTGCTAGGAAATAGCGTTTGCAGATGCACATATCTATGTTTCATAATAAGGTATAATATTCATTGCGAAGTGTCACGCATACCTCGCATACATTTCAAATGAATGTAAATGCTACACTTCCTTGCTAGGATATAGCGAATGCAGATGTCTACGTATCGAAGCAATAGAGTTCTATTGCTTCTTAAAACGAGTTGTCGCATCTCATTTCTATGTTTCATGATAAGATATAATATTCATTGCGAAGTGTCACATATTACCTCGCATACATTTCAAATGAATGTAAATGCTACACCTCCTTGCTAGGAAATAGCGTTTGCAGATGTCTACGTATCGAAGCAATAGAGTTCTAATGCTTCTTAAATCGCGATATCGCATCTCATTTCTATGTTTCATGATAAGATATAATATTAATAGCGAAGTGTCATGTATACCTCGCACACACTACAAATGAATGTAAATGCGACACTTCCTTGCTAGGATATTACGTTTGCAGATGTCTACGTATCGAGGCAATTGAGTTCTAATGCTTCTTAGAAAGCGATGTCGAATCCCATTTCTATGTTTCATGATAAGATATAATATTCATTGCGAAATGTCACGTATGGCTCGTATTCACTTGAAAAGAATGTAAATGCGACGCTTCCTTGCTAGGAAATAGCGTTCGCAGATGTCTACGTAACTAAGCAATAGATTTCTAATGCTTCTTAAATCTAGATATCGCATCTCATTTCAACGTTTCATGATAAGATATAATATTCATTGCGAAGTGTTACGTATTCCTCGCATACACTTCAAATGAATGTAAATGCGACACTATCTTGCTAGGAAATAGCGTTGGCAGATGTCTACGTATCGTAGCAACAGAGATCTAATGCTTCTCAAAACCCGATATCGCATTTCATTTCTATGTTTCATGATAAGATATAACGTTAATTGCGAAGTGTCATTTATACCTCCCATACACTTCAAGTGAATGTAAATGCGACACTTCCTTGCTGGGAAGTAGCATTTGCAGGTGTCTCCGTAACGAAGCAATAGTGTTCTAATGCTGCTTAAATCTAGATATCGCATCTCATTTCAACGATTCATGATAAGATATAATATTCATTGTGGAGTGTTATGTATACCTCGTACTCACTTCAAAAGAATGTAAATGCGATACTTCCTTGCTAGGAAATAGCGTTTGCAGATGTCTCTGTATCGAAGCAATGGAGATCTAATGCTTCTTAAATCGCGATATCGTATTTCATTTCTATGTTTCGTGATAAGGTATAATATTCATTGTGGAGTGTTATGTATACCTCCTACTCACTTTAGAGGAATGTAAATGCGAAACTTCCTTGCGATTAAATAGCGTTTGCAGATGTCTACGTAACGTAGCAATAGATTCCTAATGCTTTTTAAATCGCGATATCGCATCTCATTTCTATGTTTCATGACAAGATATAATATTCATTGCGAAGTGTCACATATACCTCGCATACATTTCAAATGAATGTAAATGCTACACTTCCTTGCTAGGAAATAGCGTTTGCAGATGTCTGCGTATCGAAGCAATAGAGTTCTAATGTTTCTTAAAACTAGATATCGCATCTCATTTCAACGCTTCATGATAAGATATAATATTCATTGCGAAGTGTTACGTATTCCTCGCATACGCTTCTAATGAATGTAAATGCGACACTATCTTGCTAGGAAATAGCGTTGGCAGATGTCTACGTATCGGTGCAATAGAGTTCTAATGTTCTCAAAACGCGATATCGCATCTCATTTCTATGTTACATGATAAGATATAATATTCATTGCGATGTGTCATGTATACTTGGTATTCACCTCAAAAGAATGTAAATGGGACACTTCGTTGCTAGGAAATAGCGTTAGCAGATGTCTACGTATCGAAGCAATAGGGTTCTAATGCTTCTCAAAACGCGATATGGCATCACATTTCTATGTTTCATGATAAGATATAATATTCATTGTGAAGTTACATGTATAACTCGTATTCACATCAAAGAATGTAAATGGACACTTCCTTGCCAGGAAGTAGCGTTTGCAGATGTCTACGTATCGAAGCAATAGTGTTCTAATACTGCATAAAACGGGATACCGTATTTCATTTCTATGTTTCATGCTAAGATATAATATCAATTGCGAAGTGTCATGTATACCTCGTACTCACTTCAAAAGAATGTAAATGCGACACATCCTTGCTAGGAAATAGCGATTCCAAATGATTATATATCGAAGCAATAGAGTTCTAATGCTTCTCAAAACGTGATATCGCATCTCATTTATATGTTTCACGATAAGATATAATAATCATTGCGAAGTTACGTGTATACCTCGTATTCACTTCAAACGAATGTAAATGCGACACTTCCTTGCCAGGAAATAGCGTTTGCAGATGTCTTCGTATCGGAGCAGTAGAGTTCTAATGCTTCTTAAAACGAGATATCGCATCACATCTCTATGTGTCATGATAAGATATAATATTCACTGCGAAGTGTTATGTATACCTCGTATTCACTTCAAAAGAATGTAAATGCGACACTTCCTTGCTAAGAAAAAGCACCTCCAGATGTCTACGAATCGTAACAATAGAGTTCTAATGCTTCTTATAACGCGATATTGCATCTCATTCCTATGTCGCATGATAAGATATATTATTCATTGCGAGGTGTTATGTATTCCTCGTCTACACTTCAAGTGAATGTAGATGTGATACTTCCTCTCTAGGAAATTACGTTTCCAGCTATCTACGTTTCGAAGCAATAGAGTTCTAATGCTTCTTATAAAGCGACATCGCATCTCATTTCTATGTTTCACGATAAGATATAATATTTAATGTGGAGTGTTATGTATACCGCGTATTCACTTCAAAAAAATTTAAATGCGACACTTCCTTGCTAGGAAATAGCGTTTGTAGATATCTACGTATCGTAGCAATGAAGATCTAATGCTTCTTAAACCGCGATATCGCAACTCATTTCTATGTTTCATGGTAAGATATAATATTCATTGTGAAGTTACATGTATAACTCGTATTCACGTCAAATGAATGTAAATGTGACACTTCATTGCTAGGAAATAGCGTTTGCTGATGTCAACGTATCGAAACAAAAGTGTTCTAATGCTTCTTAAAACGAGATGTCGCATCATATTTCTATGTTTCATGATAAGAGATAATATTCATTGCGAAGCATCATGTGAACCTCTTATTCACATCAAAAGAATGTAAATGCGACACTTCCTGGCTAGGAAACAGCGTTTGCAGATATCTACGTATCGTAGCAATGAAGATCTAATGCTTCTTAAACCGCGATATCGCAACTCATTTCTATGTTTCATGGTAAGATAAAACAATCATTGCGAAGTGTCACTTATACCTCGTATTCACATCAAAAGAATGTAAATGCGACACTTCCTTGCTAGGAAATAGCCTTGGCAGATGTCTACGTATGGAAGCAATAGAGTTCTGATGCTTCTTATAACGAGATATGGCATCTCAATACTATGTTTTATAATAAGATAAAATAATCATTGCGAAGTGTCACTTATACCTCGTATTCACATCAAAAGAATGTAAATGCGACACTTCCTTGCTAGGAAATAGCTTTGGCAGATGTCTACGTATGGAAGCAATGGAGTTCTAATGCTTCTTATAACGAGATATGGCATCTCAATACTATGTTTTATAATAAGATATAATATTCATTGCGAAGTGTCATGCATACCTCGTATTCCCTTCAAAAGAATGTTAATGCGACACTTCCTTGCAGGGAAATCGCGTTTCCAGATGTCTACGTATCGAAGCAATAGTGTTATATTGCTTCTTAAATCGCAATATCGCATCTCATTTATATATTTCGTGATAAGATATAATATTCATTGTGGATTGCTATGTATACCTCGTATTCGCTTCAAAAGAATGTAAATGCGACACTTCCTTGCTAGGAAATAGCTTTGGCAGATGTCTACGTATGGAAGCAATGGAGTTCTAATGCTTCTTAAAACGCGATATCGCATCTCATTACTATGTTTCATAATATGATATAATACTCATTGCGAATTGTCATGTATAACGCACATAGGCTTCAAATGAATGTAAATGCGACACTACCTTGCTGGGAAATAGCGTTACCAGATGTCTACGTATCGAGGCAATAGTGTTCTAATGCTTCTTATATCGCCATACCGCATCTCATTTCTATGTCTCATGATTAGATATAATATTCATTGCGAAGTGTTATTTATACCTCGTATTCCTTTCACAAGAATGTAAATGCAACCCTTCCTTGCGAGGAAATAGTGTTTGCAGGTTTCTACGTATCGATGCAATAGAGTTCTGATTCTTCTTAAAACGCGATATAGCATCTCATTCCTATGTCTCATGATAAGATATAATATTCATTGCGAAGTGTTATGTATTTCTCGTCTACACTGCAAATCAATGTAAATACGACAGTTCCTTGGCAGAAAATAACGAATGTAGATGTCTACGAATCGAAGCAATAGAGTTCTAGTGCTTCTTAAAACGGGATATCGCATCCCATTTATATGTCTCATGATAAGAAATAATAGCCACTGCGAAGAGTCATGTATAGCTCGTATTCACTTCAATAGAATGTGAATGCGGCACTTCTTTGGTAGGAAGTAGCGTTCGCAGATGTCTACCTATCGAAGCAATAGAATTCTAATGCTTCTCGAAACACAAAATCGCATCTCATTTCTATGTTTCATGACAAGATATAATGTTCATTGCGGAGGGTTATGTATATCTCGTCTATACTTAAAAAGAATGTAAATGGGATACTTCCTTACTAGGAAATAGCTTTACCAGATGTCTACGTATCGAAGCATTAGAGTTCTAATGCTTCTTAAAACGCAATATCGTATCACATTTCTATGATTCATGACATGGTATAATATTCATTGCGAAGTGTCATGTATACCTCGTGTTCACTTCAAAATAATGTAAATACGACACTTCCTTGCCATTAAATTACGTTTGCAGATGTCTACGTATCGTACCAATGGAGTTCTAAAGCTTTTTAAATTGCGATATCGCATCTCATTCCTATTTTTCATGATAAGATATAATATTGATTGTGCAGTGTTATGTATATCTCGTCTACACTTCAAATGAATGTAAATTCGACACTTGCTTGGGGGGGAATAGTGTTTGCAGATGTCTACATCTTGAAGCAATAGAGTCCTAATGCCTCTTATATCGCAATATCGCATCCCATTTCGATGTTTCATGATAACGTATAATATTCATTGCGAAGTGTCATGTATACCTCGTATTCCTTTCAAAAGAATGTAAACGCGACACTTCCTTGGTAGGAAGTATCGTTTGCAGATGTCTACGTATCGAAGCAATAGAGTTCCAATGCTTCTTACATCGTCGTATCGCATCTCATTTCTATGTTTCATGATCAGATATAATATTCATTGTGCAGTGTTATGTATGAAGCGTATTTACTTCAAAAGAATTTAAATGTGGCACTTCCTTGGTAGGAAATAGCGTTTGAAGATGTCTACGTATCGTAGCAATAGAGTTCTAAAGATTCTTAAAACGCGATAACGCATCTCATTTCTATGCTTCATCATAAGATACAATATTAATTGCCAAGTGTTATGTATTCCTCGTCTACACTTCAAATGAATCTAAATGTGACACTTCCTTGCTAGGAAATAGCGTTGGCAGATGCCTACGTATCGAAGCAGTAGGGTTCTAATGCTTCATAAAACGTGATATCGCATCTTACTTCTATGTTTCATGATAAGATATAATATTCATTGGGAAGTGTTATGTATACCTCGCATTAACTTCAAAAGAATATAAATGCGACACTTGCTTGCTAGGATATAGCGTTTGCAGATTTCTGTGTATCGTGGCATTAGATTTCTATTGCATCTTAAAACGACATACCGCATCTCATTCCTATGTTTCATGGTACGATATATTATACATTGCGAAGTCTCACGTATACCTCGCATACTCTTCAAATGAATGTAAATGCGACACTTCCTTGCTAGGAAATAGCGTTTGCAGATGTCTACGTATCGTGGCAATAGAGTTCTAATGCTTCTCAAAACGCGATATCGCATCTCATTTCTATGTTTCATGATAAGATATAATATGCATTGCGAAGAGTCATGTATTCCTCGTCTTCACTTCAAATGAATGTAAATGCGACACTTCCTTGCTAGGAAATAGCGTTTATAGATGTATACGTATCATAGCAATAGAGCTCTAATGCTACTTAAAACGCGATATCGCATCTCATTTCTATGTTTCATGATAGGACATAATATACATTTAGGAGGGTTATGCATATCTCGTCTACACTTAAAAAGAATGTAAATGCGACACTTCCTTGCTAGGAAATAGCTTTTCCAGATGTCTACGTATCGTAGCAATAGTGTTCTAATGCTTCTTAAAGAGCGATAACGCATCTCATTCCAATGTTTCATGATAAGATATAATATTCATTGTGGGGTATTATGCATACCTCGTACTCACTTCAAAAGAATGCAAATGCGACACTCCCTTGCATTGAAATAGCGTTTACAGATGACTACGTATCGAATCAATAGGGATCTGATGCTTCTTAAGACGGGATATCGCATATCATTTCTATGTCTGGTGATAAGATATAATATTCATTGTGGGGTATTATGCATACCTCGTATTCACTTCAAAAAAATGCAAATGCGGTACTGCCTTGCTAGGAAGTAGCGTATGCAGATGTCTACGTATCGAAGCAATAGATTTCTAATGCTTCTTAAAATGGGATATCGCATCCCATTTCTATGTTTCATAATGAGATATTATATTCATTGCGAAGTGTCACTTGTACCTCGCATACACTTCAAATGAATGTAAATGCGACACTTCCTTGCTAGGAAATAGCGTTTGCAGATGACTACGTATCGAAGCAATAGGGTTTTGATGCTACTTAAAACGTGATATCGCATCACATTTCTATGTTTCATGATAGTATATAATATTCATTGCGAAGTGTGATGTATACCTCGCATACACTTCAAGTGAATGTAAATGCGACACTTCCGTGCGAGGAAATAGCGTTTGCAGAAGTCTACCTATCGAAGCAATAGAGTTCTAATGCTTCTTAAATCGCAAAATCGCATCTCATTTCTATGTTTCATGATAAGATATAATATACATAGTGCACTGTTATGTATACCTCGTATTTACTTCAAAAGAATGTAAATGCGACATTTCCTTGCTAGGATGTAGCGCTTTCAGTTGTCTACGTATCGAAGCAATAGTGTTCTAATGCATCTTAAATCGCGATATCGCATCTGATTTCTATGTTTCATCATAAGATATAATATTCATTGTGTAGTGTTATGTATACCTCGTATTCACTTCAAAAGAATGTAAGTGCGACGCTTCCTTGCTATTGAATAGCGTTTGCAGATATCTACGTACCGTAGCAATAGATTTCTAATGCTTTTAAAATCCCGATATCGCATCTCATTTCTATGTTTCATGCGAAGATATAACATTCATTGTGGAATGTTATCTATACCCCCTATTCACTTCAAGTGAATGCAAATGCGAAACATGCTTCCTAGGAAATAGCGTTTGTAGAGGTCTCCGTATCGTAGCAATAGAGTTCTAATCCTTCTTAGAACGCGATATCGCACCTTATTACTATGTTTCATGTTAAGATACAATATTCATTGCGAAGTGTCATGTATATCTCGCATACACTTCAAATGAATGTAAATGTGATACTCCCTCGCTAGGAAAGAGCGATGCCAGATGTCTACGTATCGAAGCAATAGAGTTCTAATGCTTCTTAAAACGCGATATCGCATCTCATTTCAATGTTTCATGATAAGATATAATATTCATTGTGGAGTGTTATGTTAACCTCGTATTCACTTCAGAAGAATGTAAATGCGACATTTCCATGCTAGGAAATAGCGTTTGCAGATATCTACGTATATTAGCAATAGAGTTATAATGCTTTTTAAAACGCGATATCGCATCTCACTTCTATGTTTCATGATAAGATATAATATTCATTCAGGAGTGTTATGTACACCTCGTATTCACTTCAACAGATTGTAAATGCGACACTTCCATCCTAGGTAATAGCGTTTGCAGATGTCTATGTGTCGTAGCAATAGAGTTCTAATGCTTCTTAAATCGTCATATCGCATCTCATTTCTATGCTTCATGATAAGATATAGTAATCATTGTGCAGTGTTATGTATACCCTGTAATCACATCAAATGAATGTAAATACGACCCTTCCTTGATAGGAATTAGCGTTTGCAGATGTCTACGTATCGTAGCAATAGATTTTTAACGCTTCTTAAAGCGCGATATAGCATCTCATTTCTATGT
Source organism: Xylocopa sonorina (assembly GCF_050948175.1). Lineage (NCBI taxonomy): Eukaryota > Metazoa > Arthropoda > Insecta > Hymenoptera > Apidae > Xylocopa > Xylocopa sonorina. Next base: position 1,543,457 of record NW_027490119.1, read on the forward strand.
TTCATGATAAGATATAATATTCATTGCGAAGTGTTATATACTCCTAATATTCACTTCAAATGAATGTAAGTGCGACACTTCCCTGCTAGGAAGAAGTGTTTCCAGATGTCTACGTATCGAAGCTATAGAGTTCTGATGCTTCTTAAAACGCGATATCGCATATCATTTCTATGTTTCATGATAAGATATGATATTCATTGCGATGTGTCATGTATACCTTGTATTGACCTCAAAAGAATGAAAATGCGACACTTTCTTTCTAGGAAATAACGATTCCAGATATCTACGTATCGAAGCAATAGAGTACTAATGCTTCTTAATTTGCGATATCGCATCTCATTTCTATGTTTCATGATATGATATAATACTCATTTCGAAGTGTCAGGTATACCGCGTATTCACTTCAAAAGAATGTAAATACGACACTTCCTTGCTAGGAAATAGCGTTTGCAGATGTCTACGTATCGAAGCAATAGAGTTCTAATGCTTCTTAAACCGCGAAGTGGCATTTCATTCCTTTGTTTCGTGATAAGGTACAACAATCATCGTGGACTGTTATGTATACCCCGTATTCACATCAAAAGAATGTAAATGCGACACTTGCTTCCTACGAAATAGCGTTTGCAGATGTCTACGTATCGATGCAATAGAATTCTAACGCTTCTTAAAACGCGATATCGCATCACATTTCACTGTTTCATGATAAGATATAATATTCATTGTGGAGTGTTATGTTAACCTCTTATTCACTTCAAATGAATGTAAATGCGACACTTCCTTGCTAGGAAATAGCGTTTGCAGATGTCTACGTATCGTAGCATTAGTGTTCTAATGCTTCTCAAAACGCGATATCGCATCTCATTTCTATGTTTCATGATAATACATAATAATCATTGCGAAGTGTTATGTATACCTCGCATACACTTCAAATGAATGTAAATGCGACACTCCCTTGCTAGGAAATAGCGTCTGCAGGTGTCTACGTATCGTAGAAATAGAGTTCTAATGCTTCCTAAAACGCGCTCTCACATCACATTTCTATGTTTCATGATAAGATATAATATTCATTGCGAAGTTTCATGTATTCCTCGTATTCACTTCAAATGAATGCAAATGCGACACTTCCTTGCTAGGAAATAGCGTTTGCAGATGTCTACGTATCGAAGCAATAATGTTCTAATGCATCTTAAATCGTGATATCGCATATCATTACTATGTTTCATGAACACATATAATATTCATTGTGCAATGTTATGTATACCTCGCATTTACTCCAAAAGAATGTAAATGCGACACGTCCTTGCTAGGAAATAGCGTTTGTAGATGTCTACGTATCGTAGCAATAGAGTTCTGAATTTTCTTAAAACGCGATATCACATCACATTTCTATGTTTCATGATAGGACATAATATTCATTGCGAAGTTTCACGTATTCCTCGTATTCACTTCAAATGGATGTAAATGCGGCACTTCCTTCCTTGGAAATAGCGTTTGCAGATGTCTACGTATCGTAGCAAGCGTGTTATAATGTTTCTTAAAACAAGATATCGCATCTCATTTCTATGTTTCATGATAACATATAATATTCATTGCGAAGTTTCATGTATACCTCGTATTCACTTCAGACGAATGTAAATGCGACACTTCCTTGCTAGGGAATAGCGTTTGCAGATGTCTACGTATTGAAGCAATAGAGTTCTAATGCTTCATGAAACGGGATATCGCATCTCATTTCTATGCTTCATGATAAGATATAATATTCATTGCGAAGTTTCATGTATTCCTCGTATTCACTTCAAATGAATGTAAATGCGACACTTCCGTGCTAGGAAATAGCGTTTGCAGATTTCTGCGTATCGTAGCATTAGATTTCTATTGCATCTCAAAACGCGATATCGCATCTCATTTCTATGTTTCATGATAAGATGTAATATTTATTGCAAAGTGTCACGTATACATCGCATACACTTCAAATGAATGTAAATGCGACACATCCTTGCTAGGAAATAGCGTTTTCAGACGTCTACGTATCGAAGCAATAGAGTTCTAATGCATCTTTAAACGGGATATCGCATCTCATTTCTATGTTTCATGATAAGATATAATATTCATTGCGAAGCTTCATGTATTCCTCGTATTCACTTCAAATGAGTGTAAATGCGACACTTCCTTGCTAGGAAATAGAGTTTACAGATGTCTACGTATCGAAGCAATAGAGTTCTAATGCTTCTTGAAACGGGATATCGAATCTCATTACTGTGTTTCATGATAAGATATAATATTCATTGCGAAGTTTCATGTATTCCTCGTATTCACTTCAAATGAGTGTAAATGCGACACTTCCTTGCTAGGAAATAGAATTTGCAGATGTCTACGTATCGAAGCAATAGAGTTCTAATGCTTCTTGAAACGGGATATCGAATCTCATTACTGTGTTTCATGATAAGATATAATATTCATTGCGAAGTTTCATGTGTTCCTCGTATTCACTTCAAATGAAAGTAAATGCGACCCTTCCTTGCTAGGAAATAGAGTTTGCAGATGCCTACGTATCGTAGCAAGCGTGTTATAATGCTTCCTAAAACGAGATATCGCATTTCATTTCTATGTTTCATGACAACATATAATATTCATTGCGAAGTGTTATGTATACCTCGCATACACTTCAAACGAATGTAAATGCGATGCTTCCTTGCTAGGAAATAGCGATTGCAGATGTCTACGTATCGAAGCAATAGAGTTCTAATGCTTCTTAAATCGTCATATCGCATCTCATTTCTATGTTTCATGATAAGATGTAATATTCATTGTGCAGTGTTATGTATACCCCGTATTCACCTCAAAATGGTGTAAATACGACACTTCCTTGCTAGGAACTAGCGTTTGCAGATGTCTACGTATCGTAGCAATAGAGTTCTAATGCTTCTCGAAACGCGATATCGCATCTCATTTCTATGTTTCATGATAAGATATAATAATCATTGCGAAGTGTCATGTATACCACGTATTCACTTCAAAAGAATGTAAATGCGACACTTCATTGCTAGGAAGTAGCGTTTGCAGATGTCTACTTATCGGAGCAATAGTGTTCTTATGCTTCTTGAAACGCGATATCGCATCACATTTCTATGCTTCATGATAAGGTATAATATTCATTGCGAAGTGTTATGTATACCTCGCGTACACTTCAAATGAATGTAAATGCGACACTTCCTTGCTAGGAAATAGCGTTTGCAGATGTCTACGTATTGTAGCTAGCGTGTTATGATGCTTCTTAAAACGAGACATCGCATCTCATTTCTATGTTTCATGATAACATATAATATTCATTGCGAAGTGTTATGTATACCTCGCATACACTTCAAATGAATGTAAATGCGACACTTCCTTGCTAGGAAATAGCGATTGCAGATATCTACGTATCGTAACAATACACTTCTAATGCTTCGTAAAACGAGATGTCGTATCTCACATCTAAGTTTCGTGATAAGATATTATATTAATTGCGAAGTGTCATGTATACCACGTATTCAATTCAAAAGAGTGTAAATGCGATACTTACATGCTAGGAAATAGCGTTTGCAGATGTCTACGTATAGTAACAATAGAGTTCTAATGCTTCTCAAAACGCGATAACAAATATCATTTCTATGTTTCATGGTAAGATAAAATATTAATTGCGAAGTGTCATGTATACATCGCATACACTTCAACTGAATGTAAATGCGACACTTCCTTGCTAGGAAATAGCGCTTGCAGACGTCTACGTATCGAAGCAATAGAGTTCTAATGCTTCTTAAAACGAGGTGTCGCATCTCATTCCTATGTTTCATGATAAGATATAACATTCATTGCGAAGTGTTACGTATACCTCGCATACACTTCAAATGAATGTAAATCCGACACTTCCTTGCTAGGAAATAGCGTTTGCAGATGTCTACGTATCGAAGCAATAGATTTATAATGCTTTTTAAAACGCGACATCGCATCTCATTTCTGTGTTTCATGATAAGATATAATATTCATTGCGAAGTGTCTTGTATACCTCGTATTCACTTCCATCAAATGTAAATGCGTCATTTCCATCCTAGGAAATAGCGTTTGTAGATATCTACGTATCGTGGCAATAGAGTTATTATGCTTTTTAAAACGCGATATCGCATCTCATTTCAATGTTTCATGATAAGATAAAATATTCGTTGCGAAGTGTCATGTATACCACGAATTCACTTCAAAAGAATGTAAAGGCGACTCCTCCTTGCTAGAAGATATCGTTTCCAGATCACTACGTATCGCAGCAATAGATTTCTAATGCTTCTTAAAACGCCATATCGCATCTCATTTCTATGTTTCATAATAAGATATAATATTCATTGCGAAGTGTCATGTATACCACGAATTCACTTCAAAAGAATGTAAATGCGACACTTCCTTGCTAGGAAGTAGCGTTTCCTGATATCCACGTATCGAAGCAATAAAGTTCTAATGCTACTTAAAACGGGATATCGCATCTCATTTCTATGTTCCATGATAAAATATAATACTCATTGCAAAGTGTCATGTATACCTGGCATTCACATCAAAGGATTGTAAATGCGACACTTCCTTCCTAGGAAATAGAGTTAGCAGATGTCTACGTATCGTAGCAATAGAGTTCTACCGCTTCATAAAACGCGATATCGCATCCCACTTCTATGTTTCATGATAAGATATAATATTCATTGTGGAGTGCTTCGTATACCTCGTATTCACTTCAAAAGAATGTAAATGCGACACTTCCTTGCTAGGAAAAAGCGTTTGCAGATGTCTACGTATCGAACCAATATACTTCTAATGCGCCTTAAGTCGTCATATCACATCACATTTCAATGTTTCATGATAAGATATAATATTCTTTGCGAAGTGTCTAGTATACCTCGCATACACTTCAACTGGATGTAAATGCGACACTTCCTTGCTATTAAATAGCGTTTGCACATGTCTACTTATCGTAGCAATAGAGCTCTAATGCTTCTCAAAACGCGATATCGCATCTCATTTCTATGTTTCATGATAAGATATAATGTTCATTGCGAAGTATCACTTATACCTCGCATACACTTCAAATGAATGTAATTGCGACACTTCATTGCTTGGAAATAGTGTTGGCAGATGTCTACGTGTCGAAGCAATAAAGTTCTAATGCTTCTCAAACCGGGATATCGCATTTCATTTCTATGTTTCATGATAAGATATAATATTCATTGCGGAGTGTCATGTATACCTGGCATTCACTTCAAAGGAATGTAAATGCGACACCTCCTTCCTAGGAAATAGCTTTTGCAGATGTCCACGTATCGTAGTAATAGAGTTCTACCGCTTCATAAAACGCGATATCGCATCCCATTTCTATGTTTCATGATAAGATATAATATTCATTGTGGAGTGCATCGTATACCTCGTATTCACTTCAAAAGAATGTCAATGCGACACTCCCATACTTTAAACGCGATATCGCATTTCATTTTCTATGTCTCATGATAAGATATAATATTTCATTGTGCAGTGTTATGTATACCTCGTATTCACATCAAAAGAATGTAATAGGGACACTTCCTAGCTAAGAAATGGCGGTTTCCAGATGTCTACGTATTCAAAAATAGAGGTTCTAATGCCCTCTTAAAACGGGATGTCCGCAAACTCATTTCAATGTTTCCGTGATCAGTATAATATTCAATGTGGGATTGTTATGTATTCCTGGTATTCCACTTCAAAACAATGTAAATGCGACACTTCCTAGCTAGGAAATAGCGTTTGCAGATGTCCCCACGTATCGTAGCAATAGAGTTCTACTGCTTCTTAAAAACGCGATAATCGCATCTCATTTCTGTTTCATGATAAGATATAATTTTTCACTTCGACATGTCATGTATACCTCGTACTCATTTCAAAAGCATGTAAATGCGACACTTCCTTGCTGGGAAATAGCGTTTTCAGATGTCCTCCATATCGAAGCAAAAGGGGTTCTAATGCTTCTTAAACCTCGATATCGCATCTCCATTTCTATGTTTCGTGATAAGATTATAATATTCATTGCGGAATGGTTATGCATATCTCGTCTACTCTTAAAAAGAATGTAAATGCGACACTTCCTTGCTAGGAAGTAGCCTTTTCCTGATATCCACGTATCGAAGCAATAGAGTTCTAATGCTACTTAAAACGGGATATCGCATCTCATTTCTATGTTCCATGATAAAATATAATACTCATTGCCAAAGTGTCAGGTAATACCTGGCATTCACATCAAAGGAATGTAAAATGCGACACTTCCTTCCTAGGAAATAGAGTTAGCAGATGTCTACGTATCGTAGCAATAGAGTTCTACCGCTCCATAAAACGCGATTATCGCATCCCATTTCTATGTTTTCATGATAAGATATAATATTCATTGTGGAGTGCTTCGTATACCTCGTATTCACTTCAAAAGAATGTCAATGCGACACTTCCATTCTAGCAAATAGCGTATCCCAGATGTTCTACGTATCGAAGCAAATAGTGTTCTAATGCTACTTTAAAACGCGATATCGCATCTCATTTCTATGTCTCATGATAAAGATATAATATTTCATTGTGCAGTGTTATGTATACCTCGTAATTCACTTCAAAAGAATGTAATAGGGACACTTCCTAGCTAAGAAATGGCGTTTCCAGATGTCTACGTATCGCAACAATAGAGTTTCCAATGCCCTCTTAAAACGAGATGTCGCAACTCATTTCTATGTTTCGTGATCAGGTATAATATACATTGTGGATTGTCATGTATTCCTCGTATTCACTTCAAAAAGAATGTAAATGCGACACTTCCTTGCTAGGAAATAGCGTTTGCAGATGTCCACGTATCGTAGGCAATGGAGTTCTGACGCTTCTTAAATCGCGATATCGGAATCTCATTTCCATGATTCATGATAAGATTATAATATTCATTGTGGAGTGTTATGTTAAACCTCGAATTCACTTCAAAAGAATGTAAAATGCGACACTTTCCTTGCTAGGAAATAGCGATGGCAGATTCTCTACGTTATCGAAAGCAACAGATTTTCTAATGCTTCTTAAAATAAGCAATATCGCATCCCATTTCTATGTTTTCATGATAAGATATAATATTTATTGCGAAGTGTCAAGTATACATCGCATACACTTCAAATGAATGTAAATGCGACTCTGCCTTGCTAGGAAATAGCGTTTGCAGATGTCTACGTATCGAGGCAAAAGAGTTCTAATGCTCCTTAGAAACGAGATTACCGCATCTCATTCCTATGTTTCATGGTACGATATATTATTCATTGCGAAGTATCACGTATACCTTCGCATACACTTCAAATGAATGTAAAGGCGACACGCCCTTGCCTAGGAAATAGCGTTTGCAGATGTCCTACGTATAGTAACAATAGAGTTCTAATGCTTCTCAAAACGCGATATCAAATCTCATTTCTATGTTTCCATGGTAAGATAAAATATTAATTGCGAAGTGTCATGTATACCTTGTATTCACTTCAGAAGAATGTAAATGCGACACTTCCCTTGCTAGGAAGTAGCGTTTCCTGATATCCACGTATCGAAGCAATAAATTTTCTAATGCTACTTAAAACGGGATATCGCATCTCATTTCTATGTTCCATGATAAAATATAATACTCATTGCAAAGTGTCATGTAATACCTGGCATTCACATCAAAGGAATGTAAATGCGACACTTCCTTCCTAGGAAATAGAGTTAGCAAGATGTCTACGTATCGTAGCAATAGAGTTCTACCGCTTCATAAAACGCGATATCGCATCCCACTTCTATGTTTTCATGATAAGATATAATATTCATTGTGGATTGCTTCGTATACCTCGTAATCACTTCAAAAGAATGTAAATGCGACACTTCCTTGCTAGGAAAAAGCGTTTGCAGATGTCTACGTATCGAACCAATATACTTCTAATGCGCCTTAAGTCGTCATATCACATCACATTTCAATGTTTCATGATAAGATATAATATTCTTTGCGAAGTGTCTAGTATACCTCGCATACACTTCAACTGAATGTAAATGCGACACTTCCTTGCTATTAAATAGCGTTTTGCACATGTCTACTTATCGTAGCAATAGAGCTCTAATGCTTCTCAAAACGCGATATCGCATCTCATTTCTATGTTTCATGATAAGATATAATGTTCATTGCGAAGTATCACTTATACCTCGCATACACTTCAAATGAATGTAATTGCGACACTTCATTGCTTGGAAATAGTGTTGGCAGATGTCTACGTGTCGAAGCAATAAAGTTCTAATGCTTCTCAAACCGGGATATCGCATTTCATTTCTATGTTTCATGATAAGATATAATATTCATTGCGGAGTGTCATGTATACCTGGCATTCACTTCAAAGGAATGTAAATGCGACACCTCCTTCCTAGGAAATAGCTTTTGCAGATGTCTACGTATCGTAGCAATAGAGTTCTACCGCTTCATAAAACGCGATATCGCATCCCATTTCTATGTTTCATGATAAGATATAATATTCATTGTGGAGTGCATCGTATACCTCGTATTCACTTCAAAAGAATGTCAATGCGACACTTCCATTCTAGCAAATAGCGTATCCAGATGTCTACGTATCGAAGCAACAGTGTTCTAATGCTACTTTAAACGCGATATCGCATTTCATTTCTATGTCTCATGATAAGATATAATATTCATTGTGCAGTGTTATGTATACCTCGTATTCACATCAAAAGAATGTAATAGGGACACTTCCCTAGCTAGGAAATGGCGTTTCCAGATGTCTACGTATTTCAAAAATAGAGTTCTAATGCCTCTTAAAACGGGATGTCGCAACTCATTTCAATGTTTCGTGATCAGGTATAATATTCAATGTGGATTGTTATGTATTCCTGGTATTCACTTCAAAACAATGTAAATGCGACACTTCCTAGCTAGGAAATAGCGTTTGCAGATGTCCACGTATCGTAGCAATAGAGTTCTACTGCTTCTTAAAACGCGATATCGCATCTCATTTCTGTTTCATGATAAGATATAATTTTCACTTCGACATGTCATGTATACCTCGTACTCATTTCAAAAGCATGTAAATGCGACACTTCCTTGCTAGGAAATAGCGTTTTCAGATGTCTCCATATCGAAGCAAAAGGGGTTCTAATGCTTCTTAAACCTCGATATCGCATCTCATTTCTATGTTTCGTGATAAGATATAATATTCATTGCGAATGGTTATGCATATCTCGTCTACTCTTAAAAAGAATGTAAATGCGACACTTCCTTGCTAGGAAGTAGCGTTTCCTGATATCCACGTATCGAAGCAATAGAGTTCTAATGCTACTTAAAACGGGATATCGCATCTCATTTCTATGTTCCATGATAAAATATAATACTCATTGCAAAGTGTCATGTATACCTGGCATTCACATCAAAGGAATTTAAATGCGACACTTCCTTCCTAGGAAATAGAGTTAGCAGATGTCTACGTATCGTAGCAATAGAGTTCTACCGCTCCATAAAACGCGATATCGCATCCCATTTCTATGTTTCATGATAAGATATAATATTCATTGTGGAGTGCTTCGTATACCTCGTATTCACTTCAAAAGAATGTCAATGCGGACACTTCCATTCTAGCAAATAGCGTATCCAGATGTCTACGTATCGAAGCAATAGTGTTCTAATGCCTACTTTAAACGCGATTATCGCATCTCATTTCTATGTCTCATGATAAGATATAAATATTCATTGTGCAGTGTTTATGTATACCTCGTATTCACTTCAAAAGAATGTAATAGGGACACTTCCTAGCTAAGAAATGGCGTTTTCCAGATGTCTACGTATCGCAACAATAGAGTTCCAATGCCTCTTAAAACGAGATGTCGCAACTCATTTCTATGTTTTCGTGATCAGGGTATAATTATACATTGTGGATTGTCCATGTATTCCTCGTATTCACTTCAAAAGAATGTAAATGCCGACACCTTCCTTGCTAGGAAATAGGCGGTTTGCAGATGTCCACGTATCGTAGCAATGGAGTTTCTGACGCTTCTTAAATCGCGATATCGGATCTCATTTCCATGATTCACGATAAGATATAATATTTCATTGTGGAGTGTTTATGTTAACCTCGAATTCACTTCAAAAGAATGTAAATGCGACACTTCCTTGCTAGGAAATAGCGATGGCAGATCTCTACGTATCGAAGCAACAGATTTCTAATGCTTCTTAAATAGCAATATCGCATCCCATTTCTATGTTTCATGATAAGATATAATATTTATTGCGAAGTGTCAAGTATACATCGCATACACTTCAAATGAATGTAAATGCGACTCTGCCTTGCTAGGAAATAGCGTTTGCAGATGTCTACGTATCGAGGCAAAAGAGTTCTAATGCTCCTTAGAACGAGATACCGCATCTCATTCCTATGTTTCATGGTACGATATATTATTCATTGCGAAGTATCACGTATACCTCGCATACACTTCAAATGAATGTAAAGGCGACACGCCCCTTGCTAGGAAAATAGCGTTTGCAGATGTCTACGTATAGTAACAATAGAGTTCTAATGCTTCTCAAAACGCGATATCAAATCTCATTTCTATGTTTCATGGTAAGATAAAATATTAATTGCGAAGTGTCATGTATACCTTGTATTCACTTCAGAAGAATGTAAATGCGACACTTCCTTGCTAGGAAATAGCGTTTTGCAGATTTCTGCGTATCGTAAGCATTAGGTTTCTATTGCATCTCAAAACGCGATATCGCATCTCATTTCTATGTCTCATGATAAGATTATAATATTCATTGTGCAGTGCTATGTGTACCTCGTATTCACTTCAAGAGAATGTAAATGCGACACTTCCTTGCTAGGAAATAGCGTTGGTACATGTCTGCGTATCGAAGCAATAAAGTTCTAATGCTTCTTAAATCGCCAAATCGCATTTCATTTCTATGTTTCATGATAAGATATAATATTCATTGTGGAGTGTTATGTATACCTCGTACTCACTTCAAAAGGATGATAATGCGTCACTTTCTTGCTAGGAAATAGCGTTGGCAGATGTCTATGTATCGTAGCAAATAGAGTTCTAATGCTTCTCAAAACGCGATATCGCATCTCATTTCTATTTTTCATGATAAGATATAATATTCCATTGCGAAGGTTGTCTTCTATACCTCACATACACTTCAAATGAATGTAGAGCGAAACTCCCTTGCTAGGAAATAGCGTTTTGCAGATGTCTACGTGTCGAAGCAATAGAGTTTCTAGTGCTTCTTATATTCGCGATATCGCATATCATTTCTATGCTTCATGATAAGAATATATTATTCATTACGAAGTGTTATGTATTCCTCGTCTGCAATTCAAACGAATGTAAATGCGACACATCCTTTCAAGGAAATAGCGTCCCTCCAGATGTCTACGTATCGAAGCAATAGAGTTTCTAATGCTTTTCAAAACGCGATATTGCTGCTCATTTCTGTGTTTCATGATAAGAAATAATATTCGTTGCGAAGTGTTATGTATACATCGTATTCCACTTCAGAAGAATGTAAAATGCGACACTTCCTTGCTAGGAAATAGCGTTTCCCAGATGTCTACATATCGAAGCAATAGAGTTCTCATGCTCCTTAAAACGCGATATCACATCGCATTTCTATGTCTCATGATAAAACATAATATTCATTGCGAAGTGGTTATGTATACCTCGTATTCACTTCAAAAGAATGTAAATCTTGACACTTCCTTGCTAGGAAATAGCGTTTAGCAGACATCTGCCGATCGTAGCAATAGAGATCTAATGCTTCTTAAACCGCGATGTCGCTCCTCATTTCTATGTTTCATGATGAAGATATAATATTCATTGCGAAGTGTCACTTATACCTCGCATACACTTCAAGTGAATGTAAATGCGACACTTCCTTGCCAGGATACATCATTTGCAAATGTCTACGTATCGAAGGCAATAGAGTTCTAATGCTGCCTAAAACGCGATATCGCATCTCAGTTCTATGTTTCATGATAAGATATAATACTCATTGCGAAGTGTTACGCATACCTCGTATACACTTGAAATGAATGAAAGTGCGAGACTTCCTTGCTAGGAAGTAGCGTTTGCAGATGACTGCGTATCGTAGCATTAGATTTCTAATGCATCTCAAAACGCGATATCGCATCTCATTTCTATGTTTCATGATAGGATATAATATTCATTGCGAAGTGCCACTTATACCTGCCAAACATTTCAAATGAATGTAAAATGCGACACTTCCATTGCTAGGAAATAGAGTTTGCAGATGTCTACGTATCGTAGCAATACGGTTATAAACGCTTCTTAAAAATGCGATATCGCATCTTATTTCTATTGTCTCCACAATAAGATATAACATTCATTGCGAAGTGTCATGTGTACTTGGCATACATTTCAAATGAATGTAAATGCGACACTTCCTTGCTAGGAAATAGCGTTGGCAGATGTCTACGCATCGTAGCAATACAGATCTAATGTTTGTTAAAACGCGATATCGCATCTCATTTCTATGTTCCATGTTAAGATATAATATTCATTGCGAAGTGTCATTTATACCTCGTATTCACTTCAAAAGAATGTAAATGCGACACTTCCTTGCTATTAAATAGCGTTTGAAGATGCATACGTATCGTAGCAATAGATTTCTAATGCTACTTATATCGCGTTAACGTATGTCATTCCTATGTTTCCTGATAAGGTATAAATATTCATCTGGAGTGTTTATGTATACCTCGTATTCACTTAAAAAGAATGTAAAGGCGACACTTCCTTGCTAGGAAATAGCGTTTTGCAGATGTCTACGTATCGTAGGAATAGAGTTCTAATGCTTCTCAAAACGCGATATCGCCATCTCATTTCTATGTTTCATGATAAGGTATAATATTCATAGCGACGTGTCCCATGTATACCTCATATTCACTTCAAAAGCATGTGAAATGCGACACCTTCCCTGCAAGGAAATAGCGTTTCCTGATGTCTACGTATCGTAGCTCTAGAGATCTAATGCTCCTTAAATCGCGATATCGCATCTCATTTCTATGTTTTCATGATAAGATATAATATTCATTATGGGACTGTTATGTATACCTCGCATTCTCTTCAAAAGAATGTAAGTGCGACACTTCCTTGCTAGGAAATATCGTTTGCAGATGTCTTCGCATCCTAGCAATAGAGTTCTAATGCTTCTTAAAACGCGAAATCGCATCTCATTTCTATGTTTCACGATAAGATACAATAATGATTGGGAAGTGTCGTGGTATACCTCGCATTCACTTCAAATGAATGTAAATGCGACACTTCCTAGCTAGGATATAGCGATGGCAGATGTCTACGTATGGAAGCAATAGAGTTCTAGTGCTTTTTAAATCGCGATATCGCATCTCATTTCTATGTTTCATGATAAGATATAATATTCATTTCGAAGTGTCATGTATACCTCGTATTCCACTTCAAAAGAGTGTAAATGCGATACTTTCTCGCTAGGACGTAGCGGTTTGCAGACATCTACGAATCGAAGCAATGGAGTTCTAATGTTTCCTTTAAAACGAGATATCGCATCTCATTTCTATGTTTCATGATAAGGCACAATATTCATTGCGAAGTGTCCATGTATACCTCGTATTCACTCCAAAGAATGTAAGTGCGACACTTCCTTGCCAGGAAGTAGCGTTTGCAGATGTCTACGTATCGAAGCAATAGTGTCCTAATGCTTCTTAAAACGCGATATCGCATCTCATTTCTATGTTTCATGATAAAATATAATATTCATTGAGGAGGGGTTATGTATATCTCGCCTTAAACTTAAAAAGAATGTAAACGCGACACATCCTTGCTAGGATATAGCGTTTCCAGATGTCTACGTATCGAAACAATAGAGATCTAATGCTTCTTAAATCGCGATATCGCAACTCATTTCTATATTCGTGATAAGATATAATATTCATTGCGAAGTGTTATGTATACCTCGTATTCACTTCAAAAGAATGTAAATGCGACACTTCCTTGCTAGGAAAATAGTGTTTGTAGATGTCTACGTATCGAAGGAATAGAGTTCTAATGCTTCTTAAAACTTGATATCGCATCTCATTTTCTATGTTTCACAGTAAAGATATAATATTCATTGCGAAGTGTAATGTATACCTCGTGTCCACTTCTAAGGAATGTAAATGCGACACTTCCTTGCTAGGGAAATAGCGTTTGCAGATGTCTACGCATCGTAGCATTAGAGTTGTAATGCTTCTTAAAACTTGATATCGCATCTCATTTCTATGTTTCACAGTAAGATATAATATTCATTATGGAGTGTTATGTATACATCGTATTCACTTCAAAAGAATGTAAATGCGGACACTTCCTTGCTAGGAAAATAGCGTTTGCAGATGTCTACGTATCGAAGCAGTAGAATTCTAATGCTTCTTAAATAGGCGTATCGCATCTCATTTCTATGTTTTCATGATAAGATATAATATTCATTGTGGAGTGTTATGTATACCTCGTATTCACTTCAAAAGAATGTAAATCTGACACTTCCTTGCTAGGAAATAGCGTTAGCAGACATCTGCCGATCGTAGCAATAGAGATCTAATGCTTCCTAAACCGCGATGTCGCTCCCTCACTTCTATGTTTCATGATGAGATATAATATTCATTGCGAAGTGTCACTTATACCTCGCATACACTTCAAGTGAATGTAAATGCGACACTTCCTTGCCAGGATACATCACTTGCAAATGTCTACGTATCGAAGCAATAGAGTTCTAATGCTTCCTAAAACGCGATATCGCATCTAATTTCTATGTTTCGTGATAAGATATATCATTCATTATGGAGCGACATGTATACCTCGTATTCGCTTCAAAAGAGTGTAATTGCGAATTTTCCCTTGCTAGGAAATAGCGTCTGCAGATGTCTACGTATCGAAGCAATAGAGATCTACTGCTTCTTACATCGCCATATCGCATCTCATTTCTATGTTTCATGATAAGATATAATATTCATTTCGAAGTGTCCATGTATACCTCGTATTCACTTCAAAAGAGTGTAAATGCGATACTTTCTCGCTAGGACGTAGCGTTTGCAGACATCTACGAATCGAAGCAATGGAGTTCTAATGTTTCTTAAAACGAAGATATCGCATCTCATTTCTTATGTTTTCATGATAAGGCACAATATTCATTGCGGAAGTGTCATGTATACCTCGTATTCACTCCAAAGAATGTAAGTGCGACACTTCCCTTGCCAGGAAGTAGCGTTTGCAGATGTCTACGTATCGAAGCAATAGTGTCCTAATGCTTCTTAAAACGCGATATCGCATCTCATTTCTATGTTTCATGATAAAATATAATATTCATTGAGGAGGGTTATGTATATCTCGCTTAAACTTAAAAAAGAATGTAAACGCGACCACATCCTTGCTAGGATATAGCGTTTCCAGATGTCTACGTATCGAAACAATAGAGATCTAATGCTTCTTAACGAAACAATAGAGATCTAATGCTTCTTAAATCGCGATATCGCAACTCATTTCTATATTTCGTGATAAGATATAATATTCATTGCGAAGTGTTATGTATACCTCGTATTCACTTCAAAAGAATGTAAATGCGACACTTCCTTGCTAGGAAATAGTGTTTGTAGATGTCTACGTATCGAAGGAATAGAGTTCTAATGCTTCTTAAAACTTGATATCGCATCTCATTTCTATGTTTCACAGTAAGATATAATATTCATTGCGAAGTGTAATGTATACCTCGTGTCCACTTCTAAGGAATGTAAATGCGACACTTCCTTGCTAGGAAATAGCGTTTGCAGATGTCTACGCATCGTAGCATTAGAGTTGTAATGCTTCTTAAAACTTGATATCGCATCTCATTTCTATGTTTCACAGTAAGATATAATATTCATTATGGAGTGTTATGTATACATCGTATTCACTTCAAAAGAATGTAAATGCGACACTTCCTTGCTAGGAAATAGCGATTGCAGGAATCTACATATCGTAGCAGTAGTGTTCTAATGCTTCTCAAAACGAGATGTCGCATCTCATTTCTATGTTTCACGATAAGATATAACATTCATTGTGAAGTGTCATGTATACCTCGAATTAACTTCAAAAGAATGTAAATGCGACACTTCCTTGCTAGGAAATAGCGTTTGCAGATGTCTACGTATAGAAGCAATAGGATTCTAATGCTTCTTAAAACGCGATATTGCATCACATCTCTATGTTTCATGACAAGATATAATATTCATTGCGAAGTTCCTTCTATACCTCTCATACCCTTCAAATGATTGTAAATGCGACACTCCCTTGCTAGGAAATAGCGTTTGCAGTTATCTACGTATCGTAACAGTAGATTTCAAATGCTTCTTAAAACGCCATAGCGCATCTCATTTCTATGTTTCATGATATGATATAATATTCATTGTGCAGTGCTATGTGTACCTCGTATTCACTTCAAGAGAATGTAAATGCGACACTTCGTTGCTAGGAAATAGCGTTGGTACATGTCTGCGTATCGAAGCAATAAAGTTCTAATGCTTCTTAAATAGCCAAATCGCATTTCATTTCTATGTTTCATGATAAGATATAATATTCATTGTGGAGTGTTATGTATACCTCGTACTCACTTCAAAAGGATGATAATGCGTCACTTTCTTGCTAGGAAATAGCGTTGGCAGATGTCTACATATCGAAGCAATAGAGTTCTCATGCTCCTTAAAACGCGATATCACATCGCATTTCTATGTCTCATGATAAAACATAATATTCATTGCGAAGTGTCACGTATTCCACGTATTCACTTGAATTGAATGTAAATGCGGCACTTCCTTGCTAGGAAATAGCGTTTGCAGATGTCTACGTATCGAAGCAATAGAGTTCTATTGCTTCTCAAACGTGATGTCGCATCTCATTTCTATATTTCTTGATAAGATATAATATTCATTGCAAAGTGTCATGTATACCACGCATGCACTACAAATGAATGTATATGCTACACTTCCTTGCTAGGAAATAGCGTTTGCAGATGTCTACGTGTCGAAGCAATAGAGTTCTAGTGCTTCTTAAATCGCGATATCGCATATCATTTCTATGCTTCATTATAAGGTATATTATTCATTACGAAGTGTTATGTATTCCTCGTCTGCAATTCAAACGAATGTAAATGCGACACATCCTTTCTAGGAAATAGCGTCTCCAGATGTCTACGTATCGAAGCAATAGAGTTCTAATGCTTCTCAAAACGCGATATTGCTGCTCATTTCTGTGTTTCATGATAAGAAATAATATTCGTTGCGAAGTGTTATGTATACATCGTATTCACTTCAGAAGAATGTAAATGCGACACTTCGTTGCTAGGAAATAGCGTTTCCAGATGTCTACATATCGAAGCAATAGAGTTCTCATGCTCCTTAAAACGCGATATCACATCGCATTTCTATGTCTCATGATAAAACATAATATTCATTGCGAAGTGTTATGTATACCTCGTATTCACTTCAAAAGAATGTAACTCTGACACTTCCTTGCTAGGAAATAGCGTTAGCAGACATCTGCCGATCGTAGCAATAGAGATCTAATGCTTCTTAAACCGCGATGTCGCTCCTCATTTCTATGTTTCATGATGAGATATAATATTCATTGCGAAGTGTCACTTATACCTCGCATACACTTCAAGTGAATGTAAATGCGACACTTCCTTGCCAGGATACATCATTTGCAAATGTCTACGTATCGAAGCAATAGAGTTCTAATGCTGCCTAAAACGCGATATCGCATCTCAGTTCTATGTTTCATGATAAGATATAATACTCATTGCGAAGTGTTACGCATACCTCGTATACACTTCAAATGAATGAAAGTGCGAGACTTCCTTGCTAGGAAGTAGCGTTTGCAGATGACTGCGTATCGTAGCATTAGACTTCTAATGCATCTCAAAACGCGATATCGCATCTCATTTCTATGTTTCATGATAGGATATAATATTCATTGCGAAGTGCCACTTATACCTGCCAAACATTTCAAATGAATGTAAATGCGACACTTCATTGCTAGGAAATAGAGTTTGCAGATGTCTACGTATCGTAGCAATACGGTTATAACGCCTCTTAAAATGCGATATCGCACCTTATTTCTATGTCTCACAATAAGATATAACATTCATTGCGAAGTGTCATGTGTACTTGGCATACACTTCAAATGAATGTAAATGCGACACTTCCTTGCTAGGAAATAGCGTTGGCAGATGTCTACGCTTCGTAGCAATACAGATCTAATGTTTGTTAAAACGCGATATCGCATCTCATTTCTATGTTCCATGTTAAGATATAATATTCATTGCGAAGTGTCATTTATACCCCGTATTCACTTCAAAAGAATGTAAATGCGACACTTCCTTGCTATTAAATAGCGTTTGAAGATGCATACGTATCGTAGCAATAGATTTCTAATGCTACTTATATCGCGTTAACGTATGTCATTCCTATGTTTCCTGATAAGGTATAATATTCATCTTGGAGTGTTATGTATACCTCGTATTCACTTAAAAAGAATGTAAATGCGACACTTCCTTGCTATTAAATAGCGTTTGAAGATGCATACGTATCGTAGCAATAGATTTCTAATGCTACTTATATTGCGTTAACGTATGTCATTCCTATGTTTCCTGATAAGGTATAATATTCATCTTGGAGTGTTATGTATACCTCGCATTCTCTTCAAAAGAATGTAAATGCGACACTTCCTTGCTAAGAAATATCGTTTGCAGATGTCTACGCATCGTAGCAATAGAGTTCGAATGCTTCTTAAAACGCGAAATCGCATCTCATTTCTATGTTTCACGATAAGATACAATAATGATTGGGACGTGTCGTGTATACCTCGCATTCACTTCAAATGAATGTAAATGCAACACTTCCTTGCTAGGATATAGCGATGGCAGATGTCTACGTATGGAAGCAATAGAGTTCTAGTGCTTTTTAAAACGCGATATCGCATCTCATTTCTATGTTTCATGATAAGATATAATATTCATTTCGAAGTGTCATGTATACCTCGCATTCACTTCAAAAGAGTGTAAATGCGATACTTTCTCGCTAGGACGTAGCGTTTGCAGACATCTACGAATCGAAGCAATGGAGTTCTAATGTTTCTTAAAACGAGATATCGCATCTCATTTCTATGTTTCATGATAAGGCAGAATATTCATTGCGAAGTGTCATGTATACCTCGTATTCACTCCAAAGAATGTAAGTGCGACACTTCCTTGCCAGGAAGTAGCGTTTGCAATTGTCTACGTAAGAAGCAATAGAGTTCTGGGGCTTCTCAAAACGCGATATCGCATCTCATTTCTATGTTTCATGATAAGATAACATATTAATTGCGAAGTGTCATGTATACCACGCATACACTTCAAATCAATGTAAATTCGACACTTCCTTGCTATTAAATAGGGTTTGCAGATGTCTACGTAACGAAACAATAGAGTTCTAATGCCTCTTAAAACGAGATATCGCATCTCATTTCTATGTTTCATGATAAGGCACAATATTCATTGCGAAGTGTCATGTATACCTCGTATTCACTCCAAAGAATGTAAGTGCGACACTTCCTTGCCAGGAAGTAGCGTTTGCAGATGTCTACGTATCGAAGCAATAGTGTCCTATTGCTTCTTAAAACGTGATATCGCATCTCATTTCTATGTTTCATGATAAAATATAATATTCATTGAGGAGGGTTATGTATATCTCGCTTAAACTTAAAAAGAATGTAAACGCGACACATCCTTGCTAGGAAATAGCGTTTCCAGATGTCTACGTATCGAAACAATAGAGATCTAATGCTTCTTAAATCGCGATATCGCAACTCATTTCTATATTTCGTGATAAGATATAATATTCATTGTGGATTGCTATGTATACCTCGTAGTCGCTTCAAAAGAATGTAAATGCGACACTTCCGTGCTAGGAAATATCGTTTGCAGATGTCTACGCATCGTAGCAATAGAGTTCGAATGCTTCTCAAAACGCGATACCGTATCTCATTTCTATGTTTCACGATAAGATATAATATTCATTGCGAAGTGGCATGTATACCTTGTATTCAATTCAAACAATGTCAATGCGACACTTCCTTGCTAGGAAATAGCGTTAGCAGATGTCTACGTATCGAAGCAATAGAGTTCCAATGCTTCTCAGAACGCGATATAGCATCTCATTTCTATGTTTCATGGTAAGACATAATAGTCACTGCGAAGTGTTATGTATACCTCGTCTTCACCTGAAAAGTATGTAAATGAGACATTTCCTTGCTTGGAAATAGCGTTTCCGGATGTCTACGTATCGTAGCAGCAGAGTTCTAAATCTTCATAAATTCAAGGTATCGCACCCCATTTCTATGTTTCATGAAGAGATATTATATTCATTGCGAAGTGTCATGTATACCTCGCATACACTTAAAGTGAATGTAAATGCGCCACTTACTTCCTAGGAAAGAGCGTTGGCAGATGTCTACGTGTCGAAACAACAGAGTTCTAATGCTTCTTAAAGCGAGATATCGCAACTCATTTCTATGTTTCATGATAAGATATAATATTCATTCCGAAGTGACATGAATACCTCGTATTCACTTCAAAAGAATGTAACTGCGACACTTCCTTACTAGGAAATAGCGTTTGCTGAAGTCCACGTATCGTAGCATAAGTTTGTAATGCTTCTCATAACGCGATATCGCATCTCATTTCTATGTTTCATGATAAGATATAATATTGATTGCGAAGTGTCATGTATACTTGGTATTCACCTCAAAAGAATGTAAATGGAACACTTCGTTGCTAGGAAATAGCGTTAGCAGATGTCTACGTATCGAAGCAATAGGGTTCTAATGCTTCTCAAAACGCGATATCGCATCACATTTCTATGTTTCATGATAAGATATAATATTCATTGTGAAGTTACATGTATAACTCGTATTCACATCAAAGAATGTAAATGGACACTTCCTTGCCAGGAAATAGCGTTTGCAGATGTCTACGTATCGAAGCAATAGTGTTCTAATACTGCTTAAAACGGGATACCGTATTTCATTTCTATGTTTCATGCTAAGGTATAATATCAATTGCGAAGTGTCATGTAGACTACGTATTAACATAAAAAGAATGTAAATGCGACACTTCCTTGCCAGGAAATTACGTTTGCAGATGTCTCAATATCGAAGCAATAGGGTTCTAATGCTTCTTACGACGAGATGTCGCAACTCATTTCTATGTTTCATGATAAGATATAATATTAACTGCGAAGTGTCATGTATACCTCGTACTCACCTCAAAAGAATGTAAATGCGACACATCGTTGCTAGGAAATAGCGATTCCAGATGTCTATATATCGAAGCAATAGAGTTCTAATTCTTCTCAAAACGTGATATCGCATCTCATTTATATGTTTCACGATAAGATATAATATTCATTGCGAAGTTACATGTATACCTCGTATTCACTTCAAACCAATGTAAATGCGACACTTCCTTGCTAGGAAATAGCGTTTGCAGATGTCTCCGTATCGAAGCAGTAGAGTTCTAATGCTTCTTAAAACGAGATGTCACATCTCATTTCTATGTTTCACGATAAGATATAACATTCATTGTGAAGTGTAATGTATACCTCGAATTCACTTCAAAAGAATGTAAATGCGACACTTCCTTGCTAGGAAATAGCGTTTGCAGATGTCTACGTATCGAAGCAATAGTGTTCTAATGCTGCTTAAAACGGGATACCGTATTTAATTTCTATGTTCCCTAATAAGGTATAATATTCATTGCGAAGTGTCATGTATACCTCGTATTCACTTCAAACGAAACGAAATGCGACACTTCCTTGTTAGAAAATAGTGTTGGCAGATGTCTGCGTACCGAAGCAATAGAGGTCCTATGCTTCTTAAATCGCAATATCGCATCTCATTTCTATGTTTCATGATAACATATAATATTCATTGCGAAGTGTCATGTATACCTCGCGTACACGTCAAATGAATGTAAATGCGACACTTCATTGCTAGGCAATAGCGTTTGCTGATGTCAACGTATCGAAACAAATGTGTTCTAATGCTTTTTAAAACTAGATGTCGCATCGCATTTCTATGTTTCATGATAAGATATAATATTCATTGCGAAGTGTCATGTATACCACGCATACACTTCAAATGAATGTAAATGCGACACTTCCTTGCTAGGAAATAGCGTTGGCACATGTCTGCGTATCGAAGCAATAAAGTTCTAATGCTTCTTAAATCGCCAAATCGCATTTCACTTCTATGTTTCATGATAAGATATAATATTCATTGTGCAGTGCTATGTGTACCTCGTATTCACTTCAAGAGAATGTAAATGCGACACTTCCTTGCTAGGAAATAGCGTTGGTACATGTCTGCGTATCGAAGCAATAAAGTTCTAATGCTTCTTAAATCTCCAAATCGCATTTCATTTCTATGTTTCATGATAAGTTATAATATTCATTGGGAAGTGTCATGTATACATCGCAAACACTTCAAATGAATGTAAATGCGACACTTCCATGCTAGGAAGTAGCGTTTGAAAATGACTACGTATCGCAGCAATAGAGTACTAACGCTTCCTAAAACAAGATATCGCAACTCATTTCTATGTTTCATGAGAAGATATAATATTCATTGCGAAGTGTCATGTACACCTCGTATTCCCTTCAAAGGAATGTAAATGCGACACTTCATTGCTAGGAAATAGCGTTTGCAGATGTCTACGTATCGAAGCAAGGGAGTTCTAATGCTTCTAAAAACGCGATATCGCATTCCATTCCTATATTTCATGATAGGATATAGTATTCATTGCAAAATGTCACTTATACCTCGCAGACACTTCAAATGAATGTAAATGCGACACTTCCATGCTAGGTAATAGCGTTTGCAGATGTCTCCGTATTGAAGCAATAGATATCTAATGCTTCATTAATCGCGATATCGCATTTTATTACTATGATTCGTTATAAGGTATAATATTCATTGTGGTGTGTTATGTATACCTCGTATTCACTTCAAAAGAATGTAAATGAGACACTTCCTTGCTAGGAAATAGCGTTTGCAGATGTCTCCGTATTGAAGCAATAGCATTCTAATGCTTCTTAAATCGCCATATCGCTTCTCATTTCTATGTTTCATGATAAGATATAATATTCATTGTCGAGTGTTATGTATACCTCGTATTCACTTCAAAAGATTGTAAATGCGACACTTACTTGCTAGGAAATAGCGATTGCAGATGTGTACGTATCGAAGCAATGGAGTTCTAATGCTTCTTAAAACGCGATATCGCTTCTCATTACTATGTTTCACGATAAGATATAATACACATTGCGCAGTGTTATGTATCCCTCGTATTCACTACAAATGTAGGTAAATGCGACACATCCTTTCTAGGAAATAGCGTATGCAGATGTCTACCTATCGAAGCAATAGAGTTCTAACGCTTCTTAAAACACGATATCGCATCTCATTTCTATGTTTCATTATAAGATACAATATTCATTGCGGATTGTCATGTATACCTTGTATTCCTTTCAAAAGATTGTAACTGCGACACTTCCTTGCTAGGAAGTAGCGTTTGCAGAAATCTACGTATCGTAGCAATGGAGTTCTAATGCTTCTCAAAACGAGATATCGCATCTCATTTCTATGTTTCATGATAAGATATACTATTCATTGTGCATTGTTATGTATACCTCGTATTCGCTTCAAAAGAGTGTAAGTGCGACACTTACTTGCTTGGAAATAGCGTTGGCAGATGTCTACGCCTCGTAGCACTAGAGATCTAAAGATTGTTAAAACGCGATATCGACTAATTTCTATGTTTCATGATAAGATATAATATTCATTGCGAAGTGTCATGTATACCTCGTATTCACTTCAAAAGAATGTAAATCCGACACTTCCTTGCTATTAAATAGCGTTTGCAGATGTCTACGTATCGAAGCAATAGAATTCTAAGGCTTCTTAAAACGCGATATCGATTCTCATTTCTATATTTCATGATAAGATATAATATTCATTGCGAAGTGTCATGTATACCTCGTATTCACTTCAAAGGAATGTAAATGCGACACTTCCTTGCTAGGAAATAGCGTTTGCAGTTATCTACGTATCGTCGCAATAGATTTCAAATGCTTCTTAAAACGACATAGCGCATCTCATTTCTATGTTTCTTGATAAGATATAATATTCTTTGCGAAGTGTCATGTATACCTCGTATTCACTTCAAAAGAATGTAGATGCGACACTTCCATGCTAGGAAATAGCGTTTGCAGATATCTTCGTATCGTAGCATTGGAATTCTAATGCTTCTCAAAACGCGATATCGCATCTCATTTCCATGTTTCATGCTTAGATATAATATTAATTGCGAAGTGTCATGTGTAACTCGTATTCACTTAAAAAGAATGTAAATGCGACACATCCTTGCTAGGAAATAGCGTTTGCAGATGTCTGCTTATCGGAGTAATAGAGTTCTAATGCATCTTATAACGCGATGTCGCATCTCATTTATGTGTTTCATGATAAGTTATAATATTCATTGCGAAGTGTCATGTTTACCTTGTATTCAATCCAAAAGAATGTTTTTGCGACACTTCCATGCTACGAAATAGCGTTTGCAGGTGTCTACGTATCGTAGCAATAGAGTTCTTATGCTTCTTAAATCGCGATATCGCATCTCATTTCTATGTTTCATAATAAGATATAATATTCATTGTGGAGTGTTATGTATACCTCGTATTCACTTCAAAAGATTGTAAATGCGACACTTCCTTGCTAGGAAATTGCTTTTGCAGATGTCTACGTATCGTAGCAATAGAGTTCTAATGCTTCTTAAATCGCCATATCGCATCTCATTTCTGTGTTTCATGATAAGATGTAATATTCATTGTGGAGTGTTATGTATACTTCGTATTCACTTCAAAAGATTGTAAATGCGACACTTCCTTGCTAGGAAATTGCTTTTGCTGATGTCTACGTATCGTAGCAAAGGTGTTCTAATGCTTCTTAAAAGGCGAAAGCGATCCTCATCATTTGGTTTCATGATAAGATATAATATTCATTGTGGAGTGTTATGTCTACTTCGTATTCACCTAAAAAGAATGTAAATGCGACATTTCATTGCTAGGAAATAGCGTTGGCAGATGTCTACGTATCGTAGCATTGGAATTCTAATGCTTCTCAAAACGCGATATCGCATCTCATTTCCATGTTTCATGATAAGATATAATATTCATTGCGATGTGTCATGTATACCACGTACTCACTTCAAAAGAATGTAAATGCGACACTTCCTTGCTAGGAAATAGCGTTTGCAGGAGTTTACTTATGTGATATCGCATCTGATTTCTATGTTTCATTATAAAATATAATATTCCTTGCGAAGTTACATGTATACCTCGTATTCACTTCAAAAGAATGTACATGCGACACTTCCTTGCTAGGAAATAGCGTTTGCAGGTGTCTCCGCTTCGAAGCAACAGAGTTCTAATGCTTCTTAAAACGAGATGTCGCATCTGATTTCTATGTTTCATGACAAGATATAATATTCATTGCGAAGTGTTCTGTATTCGTCGTCTACACTTCAAATGAATGTAAATGCGACACTACCTTGCAAGGAAATAGCGATTGCAGATGCCTACGTATCGAACCAATAGAGTTCTAATGCTTCTTGGAACGGGATATCGAATCTCATTTCTATGTTTCATGATAAGATATAATATTCATTTCGAAGTTTCATGTATTCCTCGTATTCACTTCAAGTGAATGTAAATGCGACACTTCCTTTCTAGGAAATAGCGTTTCCAGAAGTCTACGTATCGAAGCAATAGATTTCTAATGCTTCTTGAAATGGGATATCGCATTTCACTTCTATGCTTCATGATAAGATATAGTGTTAATTGCGAAGTGTCATGTATACCTCGCATACACTTCAAATGAATGTAAATGCGACACTTCCTTCCTAGGAAATAGCGATTGCAGATGTCTACGTATCGAAGCAATAGAGTTCTAATGCTTCTTGAAACGGGATATCGAGTCTCATTACTGTGTTTTATCATAAGATATAATATTCATTGCGAAGTTTCATGTATTCCTCGTATTCACTTCAAATGAATGTAATTGCGAAACTTCCTTGCTAGGAAATAGCGTTAGCAGATGTCTACGTTTCGAAGCAATAGAGTTCTAATGCTTCTTGAAACGGGATATCGCATCTAATTTCTATGCTTCATGATAAGATATAATATTCATTGCGAAGTTTCATGTATTCCTCTTATTCACTTCAAATGAATGTAAATGCGACAGTTCCTTGCTAGGAATTAGCGATTGCAGATGCCTACGTATCGAAGCAATAGAGTTCTAATGCTTCTTGAAACGGGATATCGCAACTCATTTCTATGTTTCATGATAAGATATAATATTAATTGCGAAGTGTCATGTATACCTCGCATTCACTTCAAAAGAATGTAAATACGACACTTCCTTGCTAGGAAATAGCGTTTGCAGATGTCTACGTATCGTGGCAATAGAGTTCTAATGCTTCTGAAAACGCGATATCGCATCTCATTCCTATGTTTCATGATAAGATACAATATGCATTGCGAAGAGTCATGTTTTCCTCGTCTTCACTTCAAATAAATGTAAATGCGACACTTCCTTGCTAGGAAATAGCGATTGCAGATGTCTACCTTTCGAAGCAATAGAGTTCTAATGCTTCTTGAAATGGGATATCGCATTTCACTTCTATGCTTCATGATAAGATATAGTGTTAATTGCGAAGTGTCATGTATACATCGCATTCACTTCAAATGAATGTAAATGCGACACTTCCTTGCTAGGAAATAGCAAGGAAGCAATAGAGTTCTAATGCTTCATGGAACGGGATATCGCATCTCATTTCTATGTTTCATGATAAGATATAATATTAATTGCGAAGTGTCATGTATACCTTGTATTCACTTCAGAAGAATGTAAATGCGACTCTTCCCTGCTAGGAAATAGCGTTTGCAGATGTCTACGAATCGTAGCAAGCGTGTCATAATGATTCTTAAAACGAGATATCGCATCTCATTTCTATGTTTCATGATAACATATAATATTCATTGCGAAGTGTCATGTGCACTTCGCATTCACTTCAAAAGAATGTAAATGCGACACTTCCTTCCTAGGATATAGCTATGTCAGAGGTCTACGTACCGAAACAATAGAGTTATAATGCTTCTTAAAACGCGATATCGCAGCTCATTTCTTTGTCTCATGGTAAGATATAATATTCATTGCGAAGTGTCATGTATACCTCGTATTCACTTCAGATGAATGTATATGCGACACTTCCTTGCTAGGAAATAGCGTTTGCAGATGTCAACGTATCGTAGCAATAGGGTTCTAATGCTTCTTAAAACGCGATATCGATCCTCATTTCTTGGTTTCATGATAAGATATAATATTCATTGTGGTGCGTTAAGTATACCTCGTATTCACTTCAAAAGAATGTAGATGCGACACTTCCATGCTAGGAAATAGCGCTTGCAGATGTCTTCGTACCGTAGCATTGGAATTCTAATGCTTCTCAAAACGCGATATCGCATCTCATTTCCATGTTTCATGCTTAGATATAATATTAATTGCGAAGTGTCATGTGTACCTCGTATTCACTTAAAAGGAATGTAAATGCGACACATCCTTGCTAGGAAATAGCGGTTGCAGATGTCTGCTTATCGGAGTAATAGAGTTCTAATGCATCTTATAACGCGATGTCGCATCTCATTTATGTGTTTCATGATAAGTTATAATATTCATTGCGAAGTGTCATGTTTACCTTGTATTCAATCCAAAAGAATGTTTTTGCGACACTTCCATGCTACGAAATAGCGTTTGCAGGTGTCTACGTATCGTAGCAATAGAGTTCTTATGCTTCTTAAATCGCCATATTGCATCTCATTTCTATGTTTCATGATAAGATATAATATTCATTGTGGAGTGTTATGTATACCTCGTATTCACTTCAAAAGATTGTAAATGCGACACTTCCTTGCTAGGAAATTGCTTTTGCAGATGTCTACGTATCGAAGCAAGAGAGTTCTAATGCTTCTTGAAACGGGATACCGAGTCTCATTACTGTGTTTCATGATAAGATATAATATTCATTGCGAAGTTTCATGTATTCCTCTTATTCACTTCAAATGAATGTAAATGGGACAGTTCCTTGCTAGGAATTAGCGATTGCAGATGCCTACGTATCGAAGCAATAGAGTTCTAATGCTTCTTGAAACGGGATATCGCATCTCATTTCTATGTTTCATGATAAGATATAATATTAATTGCGAAGTGTCATGTATACCTCGCATTCACTTCAAAAGAATGTAAATACGACACTTCCTTGCTAGGAAATAGCGTTTGCAGATGTCTACGTGTCGTGGCAATAGAGTTCTAATGCTTCTGAAAACGCGATATCGCATCTCATTTCTATGTTTCATGATAAGATATAATATGCATTGCGAAGAGTCATGTTTTCCTCGTCTTCACTTCAAATGAATGTAAATGCGACACTTCCTTGCTAGGAAATAGCGATTGTAGATGTCTACGTTTCAAAGCAATGGAGTTCTAATGCTTCTTGAAATGGGATATCGCATTTCACTTCTATGGTTCATGATAAGATATAATGTTAATTGCGAAGTGTCATGTATACCTCGCATACACTTCAAATGAATGTAAATGCGACACTTCCTTCCTAGGAAATAGCGATTGCACATGTCTACGTATCGAAGCAATAGAGTTCTAATGCTTCTTGAAACGGGATATCGCATCTCATTTCTATGCTTCTTGATAAGATATAATATTCATTGCGAAGTTTCATGTATTCCTCGTATTCACTTCAAATGAATGTAAATGCGACACTTCCTTGCTAGGAAATAGAGTTTGCAGATGTCTACGTATCGTAGCAAGCGTGTTATAATGCTTCTTAAAACGAGATATCGCTTCTCTTTTCGATGTTTGATGATAACATATAATATTCATTGTGCAATGATATGTATACCTCGCATTCACTTCAAAAGAATGGAATTGCGACACGTCCTTGCTATGAAATAGCGTTTGCAGATGTCTACGTATCGTAGCAATAGAGTTCTAAAGCTTCTTAAAACGCGATATCACATCACATTTCTATGTTTCATGATAAGATATAATATTCATTGCGAAGACTTCACGCATTCCTCGTATTCACTTCAAATGAATGTAAATGCGGCACTTCCTTCCTAGGAAATAGCGTTTGCAGATGTCTACGTATCGTAGGAAGCGTGTTATAATGCTACTTAAAACGAGATATCGCATCTCATTTCTATGTTTCATGAGAACATATAATATTCATTGCGAAGTATTATGTATACCTCACATACACGTCAAATGAATGTAAATGCGACACTTCCTTGCTAGGAAATAGCGTTTGCAGATGTCTACGTATAGTAGCAATAGAGTTCTAATGCTTCTCAAAACGCGATATCGAATCTTATTTCTGTGTTTCATGATAAGATCTAATATTGATTTCGAAGTTTCATGTATTCCTCGTATTCACTTCAAATGAATGTAAATGCGACACGTCCTTGCTAGGAAATAGCGTTTGCAGATACTTACGTATCGTAGCAATAGAGTTCTAAAGCTTCTTAAAACGCGATATCACATCACATTTCTATGTTTCATGATAAGATGTAATATTCATTGCGAAGCTTTCACGTATTCCTCGTATTAACTTCAAATGAATGTAAATGCTGCACTTCCTTCCTAGGAAATAGCGCTTGCAGATGTCTACGTATAGTAGCAAGCGTGTTATAATGCTATTTAAAACGAGATATCGCATCTCATTTCTATGTTTCATGAGAACATATGATATTCATTGCCAAGTATTATGTATACCTCGCATACACTTCAAATGAATGTAAATGCGACACTTCCTTGCTAGGAAATAGCGTTTACAGATGTCTACGTATAGTAGCAATAGAGTTCTAATGCTTCTCAAAACGCGATATCGAATCTCATTTCTATGTTTCATGATAAGATCTAATATTCATTTCGAAGTTTCATGTATTCCTCGTATTCACTTCAAATGAATGTAAATGCGATACGTCCTTGCTAGGAAATAGCGTTTGCAGATACCTACGTATCGAAGCAATAAAGTTCTAATGCATCTTATATCGCGATGTCGCATCTCATTTCTATGTTTCACGATAATACATAATATTCATTGTGCAATGTTATGTACACCTCGCATTCACTTCAAAAGAATATAAATGCGACACTTCCTTGCTAGGAAATAGCGTTTGCAGATGACTACGTATCGCAGAAATAGTGTTCTAATGCTTCTTAAAACGCGATATCGCATCTCATTTCTATGTTTCATGATGAGATAAAAAATACATTGCGAAGTGTCATGTACAACTCGTATTCAGTTCAAACGAATGTAAATGCGGTACTTCCTTGCTAGAAAGTAGCATATGAAGATGTCTACGTATCGATGCAATAGAATTCTAATGCTTTCTAAATCAAGGTATCGCTTCTCATTTCTATGTTTCATGATAAGATATAATACTCATTGTGCAGTGTTATGTATACCTCGTATTCACTTCAAATGAATGTAAATGCGACTCTTCCCTGCTAGAAAATGGCGTTTGCTGATGTCTACGTATCGTAGCAATATACCTCTAGTGCTCCTTAAAACGCGATATCGCTCCTTCCCGATATTCCTATGTTTCATGATAAGATATAATATTCATTGTAGAGTGTTATGTATACCTCGTATTCACTTCAAAGGAATGTAAATGCGACTCTTCCTTGCTAGGAAATAGCATTTGCACATGTCTACGTTTCGTAGCTTAAGGGTTGTAATGCTCCTCAAAACACGATGTCACATCTCATTTCTATGTTTCATGATATGATATAATATTCATTGTGGAGTATTATGTATACCTTGTATTCACATCAAAAGAATCTAAATATGACACTTCCTTG
The DNA here is from genome assembly GCF_050948175.1 of Xylocopa sonorina. NCBI lineage: Eukaryota > Metazoa > Arthropoda > Insecta > Hymenoptera > Apidae > Xylocopa > Xylocopa sonorina. The sequence goes on from NW_027490119.1 coordinate 1,574,570, forward strand.
CTAGGAGATAGCGATTGCCGATGTCTACGTATCGAAGCAATAGAGTTCTAATGCTTCTTATATCGCGATATCGCATCTCATTTCTATGTTTCATGATAAGATATAATATTCATTGTAGAGTGTTATGTATACCTCGTATTCACTTCAAAGGAATGTAAATGCGACACTTCCTTGCTAGGAAATAGCGCTTGCATATGTCTACGTATCTAAGAAATAGAGTTCTAATGCTTCTTAAAACGCGATATCGCTCCTCATTTCTATGTTTCATGATAAGATCTAATATTCATTTCGAAGTTTCATGTATTCCTCGTATTCACTTCAAATGAATGTAAATGCGACACGTCCTTGCTAGGATTTAGCGTTTGCAGATACCTACGTATCGTAGCAATAGAGTTCTAATGCTTCTTAAAACACGATATCGCATCTCATTTCTATGTTTCATGATAAGATATAATATTCATTGCGAAGTGTCATGTATACCTCGCATACACTTCAAACGAATGTAAATGCGACACTACATTGCTAGGAAATAGCCTTGGCAGATGTCTACGTATCGAAGAAATAGTGTTCTATTACTTCTTAAGTCGCCATATCGCATCACATTTCTATGTTTCATGATAAGATATAATATTCATTGTGGAGTGTTATGTATACCTCGCATTCACTTCAAATGACTGTAAATGCGACACTTCCTTGCTAGGATATAGCGATGGCAGATGTCTACGTATCGAGCAATAGGGTTCTAGTGCTTCTGAAATCGCAATATCGCATCTCATTTCTATGTTTCATGATAAGATATAATATACATCGTCCAGTGTTATGTATACCTCGTATACACTTCAAATGAATGTAAATGCGACACTTCCTTGCTGGGAAGTAGCGTTTGCAATTGTCTACGTAAGAAGCAATAGAGTTCTGGGGCTTCTCAAAACGCGATATCGCATCTCATTTCTATGTTTCATGATAAGATAACATATTAATTGCGAAGTGTCATGTATACCACGCATACACTTCAAATCAATGTAAATTCGACACTTCCTTGCTATTAAATAGGGTTTGCAGATGTCTACGTAACGAAACAATAGAGTTCTAATGCCTCTTAAAACGAGATATCGCATCTCATTTCTATGTTTCATGACAAGATATAATATTCATTGCGAAGTGTCATGTATACCTCGTATTCACTTCAAATGAATGTAAATGCGATAATTCCTTCCTAGGAAATAGCGTTTCCAGATTTCTAGGTATCGAAGCAATAATGTTCTAATGCTTCTTAAAACGCGATATCGCATCTCATTATCATGTTTCATGATAAGACATAATATTCATTAGGAAGTGTCATGTATACCTCGCATAAACTTAAAATGAATGTAAATGCGACACTTCCGTGCCAGAATATAGCGTTTGCAGATGTCTACGTATCGAAGCAATAGAGTTCTAATGTTTCGTAAATCGCGATATCGCATCACACTTCTACGTTTCGTGATAAGATATAATATTAATTGTGGAGTTTTATGTATACCTCGTATTCACTTCAAATGAATGTAACTGCGATACTTCCTTCCTGGCAAGTAGCGTTTCCAGATGTCTACGTGTTGAAGCAATAGAGTTCTAATGCTTCTTAAAACGGGATATCGGGACTCATTTCTATGTTTCATGATAAGATTTACTATTAATTGCAAAGTGTTATGTATACCTCGTTTTCACTTCGAAATAATGTAAATCCGACACTTCCTTTCTACGAAATAGCGTCTCCAGATGTCTACGCATCGAAGCAATAGAGTGCTAATGCTTCTTAAAACGTGATATCGAATCTCATTTCTATGCTTCACGGTAAGATATAATATTCATTGCGAATTGTTATGTATATGTCGTATACACTTCAAAAGATTGTAAATGCGACACTTCATTGCCAGGATATAGCGTTTGTAGATGTCTACGTATCGAAGCAAGGAATTTCTAATGCTTCTTAAATCGGGATACCGCATCTCATTTCTATGTTCAATGATAAGGTATAATATTCATTGCGAAGTGTCACTGACACCTCGCATACACTACAAAAGAATGTAAATGCGACACTTCCTTGCTAGGAAGTAGCGTTTGCAGACAACTACGTATCGAAGCAATAGAGTTCTAATGCTTCAAAAATCGCGATGTCGCATCTCATTTCTATGTTTCATGATAAGATATAATATTCATTGTGGATTGTTATGTATACCTCGTATTCGCTTCAAAAGATTCAAAATTCTACACTTCCTTGCTAGAAATTAGGGTTTGCAGATGTCTACGTATCGTAGCTAGTGTTCTAATCCTTCTTAAAACGTGATAATGCATCTCACTTCTATATTTCATGATAAGAGATAGTATCCATTTTGAATTGTCACGTATACCTCGTATTCACTTCAAAAGAATGTAACTGCGACACTTCCCTGCTATTATATAGCGTTTGCAGATGTCTACACACCGTAGCAATAGAGTTCCAAAGCTTCTTAAAACAAGATATCGCACCTCATTTCCATGTTTCATGATAAGATATAATATTCATTGCGAAGTATCATGAATACATCGTATTCACTTCAAAAGAATGTAAATGCGACACTTCATTGCTAGGAAGTAGCGTTTGCAGATGTCTACTTATCGAAGCAATAGATTTCTAATGCTTCTTAAAACGAGATGTCGCATCTCATATCTATGTTTCATGATAAGATATATAATTCATTGCGAAGTGTCATGTATACCTCGTATTCACTTCAAATGAATGTAAATGTGACACTTCCTTGTTAGGAAATAGCGTTTGCAGATGTCTACGTATCGAAGCCATTGATTTCTAATGCTTCTTAAAATGGGATACCGCATCTCATTTCTCTGTTTCATGATAAGATATAATATTCATTGCGAAGTGTCATGTATACCACGCATACACTTCAAATCAATGTAAATTCGACACTTCCTTGCTATTAAATAGGGTTTGCAGATGTCTACGTAACGAAACAATAGAGTTCTAATGCCTCTTAAAACGAGATATCGCATCTCATTTCTATGTTTCATGACAAGATATAATATTCATTGCGAAGTGTCATGTATACCTCGTATTCACTTCAAATGAATGTAAATGCGATAATTCCTTCCCAGGAAATAGCGTTTCCAGATTTCTAGGTATCGAAGCAATAATGTTCTAATGCTTCTTAAAACGCGATATCGCATCTCATTTTTATGTTTCATGATAAGACATAATATTCATTAGGAAGTGTCATGTATACCTCGCATAAACTTAAAATGAATGTAAATGCGACACTTCCGTGCTAGAATATAGCGTTTGCAGATGTCTACGTATCGAAGCAATAGAGTTCTAATGTTTCGTAAATCGCGATATCGCATCACACTTCTACGTTTCGTGATAAGATATAATATTAATTGTGGAGTTTTATGTATACCTCGTATTCACTTCAAATGAATGTAACTGCGATACTTCCTTCCTGGCAAGTAGCGTTTCCATATGTCTACGTGTTGAAGCAATAGAGTTCTAATGCTTCTTAAAACGGGATATCGGGTCTCATTTCTATGTTTCATGATAAGATTTACTATTAATTGCAAAGTGTTATGTATACCTCGTTTTCTCTTCGAAATAATGTAAATCCGACACTTCCTTTCTACGAAATAGCGTCTCCAGATGTCTACGCATCGAAGCAATAGAGTGCTAATGCTTCTTAAAACGTGATATCGAATCTCATTTCTATGCTTCACGGTAAGATATAATATTCATTGCGAATTGTTATGTATATGTCGTATACACTTCAAAAGATTGTAAATGCGACACTTCATTGCCAGGATATAGCGTTTGTAGATGTCTACGTATCGAAGCAAGGAATTTCTAATGCTTCTTAAATCGGGATACCGCATCTCATTTCTATGTTCAATGATAAGGTATAATATTCATTGCGAAGTGTCACTGACACCTCGCATACACTACAAAAGAATGTAAATGCGACAGTTCCTTGCTAGGAAGTAGCGTTTGCAGACAACTACGTATCGAAGCAATAGAGTTCTAATGCTTCAAAAATCGCGATGTCGCATCTCATTTCTATGTTTCATGATAAGATATAATATTCATTGTGGATTGTTATGTATACCTCGTATTCGCTTCAAAAGATTCAAAATTCTACACTTCCTTGCTAGAAATTAGGGTTTGCAGATGTCTACGTATCGTAGCAAGTGTTCTAATCCTTCTTAAAACGTGATAATGCATCTCACTTCTATATTTCATGATAAGAGATAGTATCCATTTTGAATTGTCATGTATACCTCGTATTCACTTCAAAAGAATGTAACTGCGACACTTCCCTGCTATTATATAGCGTTTGCAGATGTCTACACACCGTAGCAATAGAGTTCCAAAGCTTCTTAAAACAAGATATCGCACCTCATTTCCATGTTTCATGATAAGATATAATATTCATTGCGAAGTATCATGAATACATCGTATTCACTTCAAAAGAATGTAAATGCGACACTTCATTGCTAGGAAGTAGCGTTTGCAGATGTCTACTTATCGAAGCAATAGATTTCTAATGCTTCTTAAAACGAGATGTCGCATCTCATATCTATGTTTCATGATAAGATATATTATTCATTGCGAAGTGTCATGTATACCTCGTATTCACTTCAAATGAATGTAAATGTGACACTTCCTTGTTAGGAAATAGCGTTTGCAGATGTCTACGTATCGAAGCCATTGATTTCTAATGCTTCTTAAAATGGGATACCGCATCTCATTTCTCTGTTTCATGATAAGATATAATATTCATTGCGAAGTGTCATGTATACCTCGTATTCACTTTAAAAGAATGTAAATGCGTCACTTCCTTGCTAGGAAATAGCGTTTGCAAATGTCTACTTATCGTAGCAATAGAGTTCTAACGATTCTTAATTCGCTATATCGCATCTCATTTCTATGTTTCATGATAAGATATAATATTCATTGCGAAGTGTCATGAATACCTCGTATTCACTGTAATAGATTGTAATGCGACACTTCGTTGCTAGGAAATAGAGTTTCCAGATATCTACGTATCGTAGCAATAGAGTTCTAGTGCTTCTTAAAACGCGATATCGCATCCCACATCTATGTTCCATGATCCGATATAATATTCATTGCGAAGTGTCACTTATACCTCGCATACGCTCGAAGAGAATGTAAATGCGACACTTCCTTGCTAGGATATATCATTTGCAGATGTCTACGTATAGAAGCAATAGAGTTCTAATGCTTCTTGAAACGCGATATCTGCATCACATATCTATGTTTCATGATAAGATATAATATTCATTGCGATGTGTCACTTATACCTCGCATACACTTCAAATGAATGTAAATGCGACACTTCCTTGCTAGGAAAGGGCGTTTGCAGATGTCTACGTATCGAGACAATAGGGTTCTAGTGCTTCTTAAAACGCGATATCGCATCGCACTTCTATGTTTCATGAAAAGATATAATATTCATTGTGACGTGTTATGTATACCTCGTCTGCACTTCAAAAGATTGTAAATGCCACTCTTCCTCGCTAGGAAATAGCGTTTCCAGATGCCTACGTATCGAAGCAATAGATTTCTAATGCTTTTTAAAACGCGATATCGCATCTCATTTCTATGTTTCCTGATAAGTTATAATATTCATTGCTAAGTGTCATGTATACCACGTATTCACTTCAGAAGAATGTAAATGCGACACTTCCTTCCTAGGAAATATCGTTGGCAGATGTCTACGTATCGTAGCAACAGAGTTCTAATGCCTCTTAAAACGGGATACCGCATTTCATTTCTATGTTTCATGATAAGATATAGTATTCATTGCGAAGTGTCATGTATACCTCGCATACACTTCAAATGAATGTAAATGCGACACTTGCTTGCTAGGAAATAGCGTTGGCAGATGTCTACGCATCGTAGCAATACAGATCTAATGTTTGTTAAAACGCGATATCGCATCTCATTCCTATGTTCCACGTTAAGATATAATATTCATTGCGAAGTGTCATTTATACCTCGTATTCACTTCAAAAGAATGTAAATGCGACACTTCCTTGCTAGGAAATACCGATTGCAGATGTCTACGTATCGTGGCTATAGAGTTCTGATGCTTCTCAAATCGCGATACCGCATCTCATTTCTATGTTTCGTGATAAGGTATAATATTTATTGTGGAATGTTATGTATTCCTCGTTTTCGCTTCAAAAGAATGTAAATGCGACACTTCCTTGCTATTAGATTGCGTTTGCAGATTTCTACTTATCGAAGTAATAGTGTTCTAATGCTTCTTATATCGCGTTAACGCATGTCATTTCTATGTTTCGTGATAAGGTATAATATTCATCGTGGAGTGTTATGTATATCTCGCATACACTTCAAATGAATGTAAATGCGACACTTCCTTGCTAGGAAGTAGCGTTTGCAGATGTCTACGTATCGATGCAATAGAGTTCTAACGCTTCTTAAATCGCGATATCGCATCTCATTTCTATGTTTCATGGTAAGATAAAATAATCATTGCGAAGTGCCACTTATACCTCGCATGCACTTCAGATGAATGTATATGCGGCACTTCCTTTCTAGGAAATAGCGTTTGCAGATATCTACGTATAGTAGCAATAGGGTTCTAATGCTATTTATATCGCGATATCGCATCACATTTCTAAGTTTCATGATTAGATACAATACTCATTGCGCAGTGTCATGTATACCTCGTATTCTCATCAAAAGAATGTAAATGCGACACTTCCTTGCTAGGAAAATGCGTTTAAAAGATGTATACGTATCGAAGCAATAGAGTTGTAGTGATTCTTATATCGCGATATCGCATCTCATTTCTATGTTTCATGATAGGATATAATATTTATTGCGAAGTGCCACTTATACCTACCAAACACTTCAAATGAATGTAAATGCGACACTTCATTGCTAGGAAATAGCGTTTGCAGATGTCTACGTATCGCAGAAACTGTGTTCTAGTGCTTCTCAAAACGCGATATGGCATCTCATTTCTATGATTCATGATAAGATATAATATTCATAGCGAAGTGTTATGTATACCTCGCAGACACTTCAAATGTATGTAAATGCGACACATACTTGCCAGGAAATAGCGTTTGCAGACGTCTCCGTATCGAAGCAATAGAGTTCTAATGCTTCTTAAAACGAGATGTCGCATCTCATTTCTATGTTTCACGATGATATATAATATTCATTGTGCAATGTTATGTATACCTCGCATTGACTTCAAAAGAATGTAAATGCGACACTTCCTTGCTAGGAAATAGCGTTTGCAGATTTCTGCGTATCGTTGCATTAGATTTCTATTGCATCTCAAAACGCGATATCGCATCTCATTTCTATGTTTCATGAGAACATATAATATTCATTGCGAAGTATTATGTATACCTCGCATACACTTCAAAAGAATGTAAATGCGACACTTCCTTGCTAGGAAATAGCTTTTGCAGATGTCTACGTATCGTAGCAATAGAGTTCTAATGCTTCTTAAATAGCAATATCGCATCTCATTTCTATGTTTCGTGATAAGGTATAATATTCATTGTGGAGTGTCATGTATACCTCGCAATCACTTCAAAAGAATGTAAATGCGACACCTCCTTGCTGGGAAATATCGTGTTGCAGATGTCTACGTGTCGAAGCAATAGAGATCAAGTGCATCTAAAAACTTGATATCGCATTACATTTCTATGTCTAATGATAATATATAATATTCATTGCGAAGTGTTATGTGTTCCTCGTCTACACTTCAATTGAATGTAAATGCAACTCTTCCTTTCTAGGAAATTATGTTTCCAGATGTCTACGCATCGTAGCAATAGAGTTCAAATGCTTCCTAAAACGCCATATCGCATCTCATTTCTATGTTATAGGATAAGATATAATATTCATTGTGGAGTATTATGTATTCCTGGTATTCACTTCAAAAGAATGTCAATGCGACACTTCCTTTCAAGGAAATAGCGCCTGCAGGTGTCTACGTGTCGTAGCATTAGTGTTCTAATGCTACTAAAAACGCGATATCGCACCTCATTTCTGTGTCTCATGATAAGCTATAATATTCATTGCGACGTGACATGTATACCTCGTATTCACTTCAAAAGAATGTAAATGCGACACCTCCTTGCTAGGAAATAAAGTTTCCAGATGTCTAGGTATCGAAACAATAGAGTTCTAATGCTTCTTAAAACTAGATGTCGCATTTCATTTCGACGTTTCATGAGAAGATATAGTATTTATTGCGGAGTGTCATGTATACCTCGTATTCACTTGAAAAGAATGTAAATGCGACACTTCCTTGCTAGGAAATAGCGTCTGCAGATGTCTACGTATCGTAGCAATAAAGTTCTAATCCTTCTTAAAACGCAAATCGATCCTCAATTCTGTGTTTCATGATAAGATATAATATTCATTGTGAAGTGTTATGTATACCTCGTCCACACTTCCTACGAATGTAAATGCGACACTTCCTTGCTTGGAAATAGCGTTTGCAGATGTCTGCGTATCGAAGCAATAGAGTTCTAATGCTTCTTAAATCGTCATATCGCATCTCATTTCTATGTTTCATGATAAGATATAATATTCATTGTGTAGTGTTATGTATACCTCGTATTCACTTCAAAAGAATGTAAATGCGACACTTCCTTCCTTGGAAATAGAGTTTGCAGATGTCTCCGTATCGAAGCAATAGTTTTCTAATGCTTTTTAGATCGCGATATAGCACCGCATTTCTATGTTTCATGATAAGATATAATATTCATTGTGGAGTGTTATGTATACCTCGTATTCACTTCAAAAGAATGTAAATGCGACACTTCCTTCCTTGGAAATAGCGTTTGCAGATGTTTCCTTATCGAAGCAATAGTTTTCTAATGCTTTTTAGAACGCGATATAGCACCTCATTTCTATGTTTCATGAAAAGGTATAATATTCATTGTGGAGTGTTATGTATTCCTCGTATTCACTTCAAAAGAATATAAACGCGACACTTCCTTGCTATTAAATAGCGTTTGCAGATGTCTACGTATCGTAGCAATAGTGTTCTAATGCTTCTCAAAACGCGATATCGCATATCATTTCTATGTTTCATGATGAGATATAATATACATTGTGGAGTGTTATGTGTACCTCGTAATCACTTCAAAAGAATGTAAGTGCAACACTTCCTTGACATTAAATTGCGTTTGCAGATGTCTACGTATCGTAGCAATAGACTTCTAATGCTTTATAAATCGCGATATCGCATCTCATTTCTATGTTTCATGATGAGATATAACATTCATTGTGGAGTGTTATGTATACGTCGTATTCACTTCAAAAGTATGTAAGTGCAACTCTTCCTCGCTATTAAATAGCGTTTGCAGATGTCTATGTACCGTAGCAATAGATTGCTAATGCTTTTTAAATCGCGATATCGCATCTCATTTCTATGGTTCATGACAAGATATAATATTCATTGCGAGGTGTCATGTGTACCTCGTATTCTCTTCAAGTGAATGTAAATGCGACACTTCCTTCCTAGAAAATAGCATTTGCAGATTTCTACGTATCGAAACAATTGAGTTCTAATGCTTCTTAAAACGAGATATCGCATCTCATTTCTATGTTTCATGATAAGATATAATATTCATTCTGGGGTGTCATGTATACTTCGTATTCACTTCAAAAGAATGTAAATGCGACACTTCCTTTCTAGGACGTTTCCAGATGTCTACGTATCGAAGCAGCAGAGTTCTAATGCTTCTTAAAACAAGATATCGCAACTCATTTCTATGTTTCATGATGCGATATAATATTCATTGCGAAGTGTCATGTATACCTCGTATTCACTTGAAGGGAATGTAACTGCGACGCATTCTCGCTACGAAATAGCGTTTCCAGATATCTACGTATCCTAGCAATAGAGTTCTAATGCCTCTTAAAACGCGATATGGCATCTCATTTCTATGTCTCATGATAAGATATAATATTTATTGCGAAGTGTCACGCATACATCGCATACACTTCAAATGAATGTAAATGCGGCACTTCCTTGCTAGGAAATAGCGTTTGCAGATGTCTAAGTGTCGAAGCAATAAAGTTCTAATGCATCTTAAATCGTGATTTCGCATCTCATTTCTATGTTTCATGATAAGATATAATATTCATTCCGAAGTTTCACGTATTCCTCCTATTCACATCAAATGAATGTAAATGCGGCACTTCCTTCCTAGGAAATAGCGTTTGCAGATGTCTACGTATCGTAGCAAGCGTGTTATAATGCTCCTTAAAAAGAGATATCGCATCTCATTTCTATGTTTCATGATAACATATAATATTCATTGCGAAGTGTTATGTATACCTCGCATACACTTCAAATGAATGTAAATGCGACACTTCCTTTCTAGGAAATAGCGTTTGCAGATGTCTACGTATCGATGCAAAGGAATTCTAATGCTTCTTAAAACGAGATATCGCATCTCATTCCTATGTTTCATGGTAAGATATATTATTCATTGCGAAGGGTCACGTACACCTCATATCCGCTTCAAAGGAATGTAAACGCGACACTTGCATGCTATGAAATAGCGTTTGCAGATGTCTACGTATCATAGAAATGCAGATCTAATGCTTCTTAAAACGCGATATAGCATCTCATTTCTATGTTTCATGATAAGATATAATATACTTTGCGAAGTGTCATGTATACCTCGCATACGCTTCAAATGTATGCAAATGCTACAAAAGAATGTAAATGCGACACTTCTTTGCTAGGAAATAGCGTTTCCATATGTCTACGTATCGAAACAATACAGTTCTAATGCTTCATAAATCGCGATATCGCATATGATTTCTATGTTCCGTGATAAGATATAATATTCATTGCGAAGAGCTATGTATTCCTCGTCTACACTTCAAATGGATGTGAATGCGACACTTCCTTGCTAGGAAATAGCGTTAGCAGATGTCTACGTTTCGTAGCAATAGATTTCTAATGCTTCTTAAAACGTGAAATCGCATCTCTTTTCTATGTTTCGTGATAAGATATAATATACCTTGTGCAGTGTCATGTATACCTCGTATTCACCTCAAAAGAATGTAAATGCGACACTTCCTTGCCTTGAAATTGCGTTTGCAGATGTCTACGTATCGCACCAATAGAGTTCTAATGCTTCTTAAAACGGGACATCGCATCCCATTTCTATGTTTCATGATAGGATATAATATTCAGTTAGGAGGGTTATGTATACCTCGCATACACTTGAAATGAATGTAAATGCGACACTTTCTTGCTAGGAAGTAGCGTTTGCAGATGACTACGTACCGATGCAATGGAGTTCTAACGTTTCTTAAAACGCGATATCGCATCTCATTTCTACGTTTCATGATAAGATACAATATTCAATGGGAAGTGTCATGCATACCTCGTTATCGCTTCAAAAGAATGTAATGCTACACTTCCTTGCTAGGAAATAGCGTTGGCAGATGTCTACGTATCGTAGCAATAGAGTTCTAATGCTGCTTAAAACGAGATATCGCATCTCATTTCTATGTATCATGATAAGATATACTATTCATTGTGGAGTGTTATGCATACCTCGTATTCACTTGAAAAGAATATAAATGCGACACTTCCTTCCTAGGAAATAGAGTTTGCTGATGGCTACGTATCGAAGCAATAGATTTCTAATGCTTCTTAAATCGCGATATAGCAACTCACTTCTACGTTTCATGATAAGATATAATATTCATTGTGCAGTGCTATGTATATCTCGTCTACACTTCAAATGAATGTAAATGCGACACTTCCCTCCTAGGAACTAGCGTTTGCAGATGTCTACGTATCGAGGCAATAGTGTGCTAATGCCTCTTAAAGCGCCATATCGCACCACATTTCTATGTTTCATGATAAGATATAATATTCATTGCCAAGTGTCATGTATACCACGTATTCCTTTCAAAAAAATGTAAGTGCGACACTTCCATGCTAGCAAGTAGCGTTTGCAGATGTCTACGTATCGTGCAATAGGATTCTAATGCTTCTGAAATCGCAATATCGCATCTCATTTCTATGTTTCATGATAAGATATAATATACATCGTGCAGTGTTATGTATATCTCGTATACACTTTAAATGAATGTAAATGCGACACTTCCATGCAAGCAAGTAGCGTTTGCAATTGTCTACGTAAGAAGCAATAGAGTTCTAGTGCTTCTTAAAACGCGATATCGCATCTCATTTATATGTTTCATGATAATATATAATATTCATAGTGGAGTGTTATGTATACCTCCTATTCACTTCAAAGGAATGTAAATGCGACACTTCCTTGCTAGGAAATAGCGTTTGCAGATGTCTACGTATCGTAGCAATAGAGTTTTAATGCTTTTTAAACCGCGATATCGCATCTCATTACTATGTTTCGTGATAAGGTTTAATATCCATGGTGCAGTGTTATGTATACCTCGAATTCGCTTCAAAAGAATGTAAATGCGACACTTCCTTGCTAGGAAATAGCGTTTGCAGATGTCTACGTATCGTAGCAACAGAGTTCTAATGCTTCTTAAAGCGCGATATCGCATCTCATTTCCATGTTTCATGATAATACTACTACATCCTAGCAAGAATGTGCAGCATTTACAATCTTTCGAAGTGAACACGATGTATACATGACACTTCGCAAAAAATATTATATCTTATCATGAAACATAGAAATAAGATGCGATATTGCGTTTTAAGAAGTATTAAAACACTATTACTTCGATACGTAGACATCTGGAAACGCAATTTCCTAGCAAGGAAGTGTCGCACTTCCTTTTTTTTGAAAGCAATACGAGGCATACATGACACTTCGCAATGAATATTATATCTTATCATGAAAGATTGAAATGAGATGCGATATGGCGATTTAAGAAGCATTAGAACTCTAGTTCTTCGAGACGTAGACATGTGCAAACACTATTTCCCTCCAAGCAAGTGTCGCATTTACATTCTTTTGAAGTGAATACGAGGTATACGTAACACTCCACAATGAATATTATATCTTATCACGAAATATAGAAATGAGATGCAATATCGCGATTTAAGAAGCGTTAGAACACTATTGCCTCGATACGTAGACATCTGGAAACGCTACTTCCTAGCAGGGAATTGTCGCATTTACATTAATTTGTAGTGAGTACGAGGAGTACATAACACTTCGCAATGAATATTATATCTTATCATGAAATATTGAAATGTGATGCGATATCTCGTTTTAACAAGCGTTAGAACACTATTACTTATTTACATTCATTTGAAGTGAGTACGAGGAGTACATAACAATTCGCAATGAATATTATGACGTCATGCGCACCGCCTTCCACCCTCTGGCGCCAACCACCATCCGCAGCATCCACAACCGGGACACCGGTCTTCCGCCAGCACCGGTATCCGGATCCTCCATACACGGGCCGCACGACGATTCGACGCCCCAAGACGAGGAGACAACGCCACGAGGACGAGGAATACCTCTCCACCTACGAATCCCAATTACCTGCGTTCACACAACCATACGCTTATTTCTCATAACGCGATTCTAGATTAAGCACTGTACACAAATCATGTACATACACAATCCAACACACACCAAGATTTGAGCGAATATTTGTACAGTCATAATTTCTAAGACATATAGAATATAAGCTGCGAGGCGCGCCCGCGCGCACTCGACGCTCGCGGCTCACGCTGAACGCGAGCCGCACCCCACTCCGACCGGCCGCCCCACCGCGAGGGCCGGCGGCCGCCCCACTACGACCGTACGCCCCACTCGAAGGGCCCAGCGACTCGCGGGCCGCGCGACCCAAGGAGGTCGCGGACGCGCCACCGAGAGATCAATTCCATCGAGTCCCATCTCGGACACAGTTCTAATCTCAACTCCGAATCGAGCAATACGCTCCTCTGCTACGAGCTGTCAGCTCTCATGCAGCCGACTGTATCGCATCTCCTTTAGCGGAGTCCTTATTGTAACTTAGTTCTATTTCTATTTCAATATATATCTTTAGTTGATAACTTAAACAAAGTATAGTGTAGTAGGATAGTGATATTATAGAATATACTCTTCTTTTACCAAATCTAAGTCTCTTTATTCGATTACAAGTTCCTTAAATTCTATTCCACGTGTACGCTTGCGATTCTTGTTCAATTCACACGATTCATCTGCGACAGTTCTGTACGCTGGACGGTCTTTGAGTGCTCCAATGCTCGACTGCTCTTGCTGCATTTCCATCGTATCCAAGGTATCTTGAACAAGGATCGACCTCGGTAAGCCAGAGAGCACCATCGCTTGGCCGAGCCGTACTCTGTCCTAGTGCAAGCGCCCTTGATAAATCTCGAGCCACCGAAAAGGCGTACACGACGCGCGGGGAGGAAAGAATATCTACGCCGCCTCATTCGTGAATACGCGAGTTGTACATCCGGACATCCATACGCCTGCAACGCCGTTTCCGTTCCTGAGAAGGAGGTATTCGCAGCCGTACGTCCAAATCGAATCCACGATCGCCTGGTTCCAGCGACAGTTTCCTCCAGCCGCAGCTCGCCTGCCTGGAGACTCATTCCCGTCGAAGCTCCGCTGGTCCAGCAGTACGCCGCTGCTATTCCGGTCACGGATCCACGGCGCCATAGACACCTGGAACGAGATGCGAAACAGCATAAAGAAGACAGCGAAAGGTAAGTTTTAAGGCGTAATTTTGGTTAAATCGAGTTCCGACCGCCAACGAACCCGGCCCCGTCGCAATTCGCGTAGGTTTACGGGAAAAGATACGAATCGTGCCATCGGATCGAGTACAATCGCACCACGAGACGTGACACATGTATACATCGTATTAACTTCAAAAGAATGTAAATATGACACTTCCATGCTAGGAAATAGCGTTTGCAGATGTCTACGTATCGTAGCATTAGAGTTCCAATGCTTGTTAAAACGCGATATAGCATCTCACTTCTATGTTTCATGACAAGATATAATATTCATTGCGATGTGTCATGTATACATCGCATACACTTCAAATGAATGTAAATGCGACACTTCCTTGCTTGGAAGTAGCGTTTGCAGACGTCTACGTATCGAAGCAATAGAGTTCTCATTCTTCTTAAGTCGCTATATCGCATCTCATTTCTATGTTTCATGATAAGATATAATATTCACTGTGGAGCGTTATGTATACCCCGTATTCACTTAACAAGAATGTAAATGCGACTCTTCCCTGCTAGGAAATAGCGATTTCCGATGTCTACGTATCGAAGCAATAGATTTCTAATGTTTCTTAAAACGCGATATCACATCTCATTTTTATGTTTCATGATACGATATAATATTCATTGCGAAGTGTCATGTATACATCGCATTCAATTCAAATGAATGTAAATGCGACACTTCCTTGCTAGCAAGAAGCGCTTGCAGATGTCTACGTATCGTAGCAATAGAGTTCTAATGCTCCTTAAAACGCGATATCGCATCTCATTTCTACGTTTCATGATAAGATACAATATTCAATGGGAAGTGTCATGCATACCTCGTTATCGCTTCAAAAGAATGTAATGCTACACTTCCTTGCTAGGAAATAGCGTTGGCAGATGTCTACGTATCGTAGCAATAGAGTTCTAATGCTGCTTAAAACGAGATATCGCATCTCATTTCTATGTATCATGATAAGATATACTATTCATTGTGGAGTGTTATGCATACCTCGTATTCACTTGAAAAGAATATAAATGCGACACTTCCTTCCTAGGAAATAGAGTTTGCTGATGGCTACGTATCGAAGCAATAGATTTCTAATGCTTCTTAAATCGCGATATAGCAACTCACTTCTACGTTTCATGATAAGATATAATATTCATTGTGCAGTGCTATGTATATCTCGTCTACACTTCAAATGAATGTAAATGCGACACTTCCCTCCTAGGAACTAGCGTTTGCAGATGTCTACGTATCGAGGCAATAGTGTGCTAATGCCTCTTAAAGCGCCATATCGCACCACATTTCTATGTTTCATGATAAGATATAATATTCATTGCCAAGTGTCATGTATACCACGTATTCCTTTCAAAAAAATGTAAGTGCGACACTTCCATGCTAGCAAGTAGCGTTTGCAGATGTCTACGTATCGAGCAATAGGATTCTAATGCTTCTGAAATCGCAATATCGCATCTCATTTCTATGTTTCATGATAAGATATAATATACATCGTGCAGTGTTATGTATATCTCGTATACACTTTAAATGAATGTAAATGCGACACTTCCATGCAAGCAAGTAGCGTTTGCAATTGTCTACGTAAGAAGCAATAGAGTTCTAGTGCTTCTTAAAACGCGATATCGCATCTCATTTATATGTTTCATGATAATATATAATATTCATAGTGGAGTGTTATGTATACCTCCTATTCACTTCAAAGGAATGTAAATGCGACACTTCCTTGCTAGGAAATAGCGTTTGCAGATGTCTACGTATCGTAGCAATAGAGTTTTAATGCTTTTTAAACCGCGATATCGCATCTCATTACTATGTTTCGTGATAAGGTTTAATATCCATGGTGCAGTGTTATGTATACCTCGAATTCGCTTCAAAAGAATGTAAATGCGACACTTCCTTGCTAGGAAATAGCGTTTGCAGATGTCTACGTATCGTAGCAACAGAGTTCTAATGCTTCTTAAAGCGCGATATCGCATCTCATTTCCATGTTTCATGATAATACTACTACATCCTAGCAAGAATGTGCAGCATTTACAATCTTTCGAAGTGAACACGATGTATACATGACACTTCGCAAAAAATATTATATCTTATCATGAAACATAGAAATAAGATGCGATATTGCGTTTTAAGAAGTATTAAAACACTATTACTTCGATACGTAGACATCTGGAAACGCAATTTCCTAGCAAGGAAGTGTCGCACTTCCTTTTTTTTGAAAGCAATACGAGGCATACATGACACTTCGCAATGAATATTATATCTTATCATGAAAGATTGAAATGAGATGCGATATGGCGATTTAAGAAGCATTAGAACTCTAGTTCTTCGAGACGTAGACATGTGCAAACACTATTTCCCTCCAAGCAAGTGTCGCATTTACATTCTTTTGAAGTGAATACGAGGTATACGTAACACTCCACAATGAATATTATATCTTATCACGAAATATAGAAATGAGATGCAATATCGCGATTTAAGAAGCGTTAGAACACTATTGCCTCGATACGTAGACATCTGGAAACGCTACTTCCTAGCAGGGAATTGTCGCATTTACATTAATTTGTAGTGAGTACGAGGAGTACATAACACTTCGCAATGAATATTATATCTTATCATGAAATATTGAAATGTGATGCGATATCTCGTTTTAACAAGCGTTAGAACACTATTACTTATTTACATTCATTTGAAGTGAGTACGAGGAGTACATAACAATTCGCAATGAATATTATGACGTCATGCGCACCGCCTTCCACCCTCTGGCGCCAACCACCATCCGCAGCATCCACAACCGGGACACCGGTCTTCCGCCAGCACCGGTATCCGGATCCTCCATACACGGGCCGCACGACGATTCGACGCCCCAAGACGAGGAGACAACGCCACGAGGACGAGGAATACCTCTCCACCTACGAATCCCAATTACCTGCGTTCACACAACCATACGCTTATTTCTCATAACGCGATTCTAGATTAAGCACTGTACACAAATCATGTACATACACAATCCAACACACACCAAGATTTGAGCGAATATTTGTACAGTCATAATTTCTAAGACATATAGAATATAAGCTGCGAGGCGCGCCCGCGCGCACTCGACGCTCGCGGCTCACGCTGAACGCGAGCCGCACCCCACTCCGACCGGCCGCCCCACCGCGAGGGCCGGCGGCCGCCCCACTACGACCGTACGCCCCACTCGAAGGGCCCAGCGACTCGCGGGCCGCGCGACCCAAGGAGGTCGCGGACGCGCCACCGAGAGATCAATTCCATCGAGTCCCATCTCGGACACAGTTCTAATCTCAACTCCGAATCGAGCAATACGCTCCTCTGCTACGAGCTGTCAGCTCTCATGCAGCCGACTGTATCGCATCTCCTTTAGCGGAGTCCTTATTGTAACTTAGTTCTATTTCTATTTCAATATATATCTTTAGTTGATAACTTAAACAAAGTATAGTGTAGTAGGATAGTGATATTATAGAATATACTCTTCTTTTACCAAATCTAAGTCTCTTTATTCGATTACAAGTTCCTTAAATTCTATTCCACGTGTACGCTTGCGATTCTTGTTCAATTCACACGATTCATCTGCGACAGTTCTGTACGCTGGACGGTCTTTGAGTGCTCCAATGCTCGACTGCTCTTGCTGCATTTCCATCGTATCCAAGGTATCTTGAACAAGGATCGACCTCGGTAAGCCAGAGAGCACCATCGCTTGGCCGAGCCGTACTCTGTCCTAGTGCAAGCGCCCTTGATAAATCTCGAGCCACCGAAAAGGCGTACACGACGCGCGGGGAGGAAAGAATATCTACGCCGCCTCATTCGTGAATACGCGAGTTGTACATCCGGACATCCATACGCCTGCAACGCCGTTTCCGTTCCTGAGAAGGAGGTATTCGCAGCCGTACGTCCAAATCGAATCCACGATCGCCTGGTTCCAGCGACAGTTTCCTCCAGCCGCAGCTCGCCTGCCTGGAGACTCATTCCCGTCGAAGCTCCGCTGGTCCAGCAGTACGCCGCTGCTATTCCGGTCACGGATCCACGGCGCCATAGACACCTGGAACGAGATGCGAAACAGCATAAAGAAGACAGCGAAAGGTAAGTTTTAAGGCGTAATTTTGGTTAAATCGAGTTCCGACCGCCAACGAACCCGGCCCCGTCGCAATTCGCGTAGGTTTACGGGAAAAGATACGAATCGTGCCATCGGATCGAGTACAATCGCACCACGAGACGTGACACATGTATACATCGTATTAACTTCAAAAGAATGTAAATATGACACTTCCATGCTAGGAAATAGCGTTTGCAGATGTCTACGTATCGTAGCATTAGAGTTCCAATGCTTGTTAAAACGCGATATAGCATCTCACTTCTATGTTTCATGACAAGATATAATATTCATTGCGATGTGTCATGTATACATCGCATACACTTCAAATGAATGTAAATGCGACACTTCCTTGCTTGGAAGTAGCGTTTGCAGACGTCTACGTATCGAAGCAATAGAGTTCTCATTCTTCTTAAGTCGCTATATCGCATCTCATTTCTATGTTTCATGATAAGATATAATATTCACTGTGGAGCGTTATGTATACCCCGTATTCACTTAACAAGAATGTAAATGCGACTCTTCCCTGCTAGGAAATAGCGATTTCCGATGTCTACGTATCGAAGCAATAGATTTCTAATGTTTCTTAAAACGCGATATCACATCTCATTTTTATGTTTCATGATACGATATAATATTCATTGCGAAGTGTCATGTATACATCGCATTCAATTCAAATGAATGTAAATGCGACACTTCCTTGCTAGCAAGAAGCGCTTGCAGATGTCTACGTATCGTAGCAATAGAGTTCTAATGCTCCTTAAAACGCGATATCGCATCTCATTTCTACGTTTCATGATAAGATACAATATTCAATGGGAAGTGTCATGCATACCTCGTTATCGCTTCAAAAGAATGTAATGCTACACTTCCTTGCTAGGAAATAGCGTTGGCAGATGTCTACGTATCGAAGCAATAGAGTTCTAATGCTTCTTAAATCGCCATATCGCATCTCATTTCTATGTATTATGATAAGATATAATATTCATTGCGGATTGTTATGTATTCCACGTATTCACTTCAAATGATTGCAAATGCGACACTTCCTTGCTGGGAAACAGCGCTTGCAGATGTCTACGTATGGTAGCATTAGGGTTCTAAATATTTTCAAAACGCGGTATCGCATCTCATTTCTATGTTTCATGATAAGATATAATATTCATTGTGGAGTGTTATGTATACCTCGTATTCACGTCAAATGAATGCAAATGCAACACTTCCTTCCTAGGAAATAGCGTTTCCAGATGTCTAGGTATCGAAACAAAAGAGTTCTAATGACTCTTAAATCGCGATATCGCATCTCATTTCTATGTTTCATGATAAGATATAATATTCATTGCGAAGTGTCATGTATACATTGTATTCACTTCAAAAGAATGTAAGTGCGACACTTCCTTGATAGGAAATAGCGTTTCCAGATGTCTACGTATCGAAACAAAAGATTTCTAATGCTCCTTAAATCGAGATGTCGCATTTCATTTCTATGTTCCATGATAAGATATGATATTCAATGCGACATGACATGTATACCTCGTACTCACTTCAAAAGCATGTAAATGAGACACTTCCTTGCTATGAAATAGCGTTTGCAGATGTCTACGTATCGTAGCAATAGAGATCTAAAGATTCCCAAAACGCGATACCGCATCTCATGTCTATGTTTCATGATAAGATATAATATTCATTGCGAAGTGTTATGTATACTTCGCATACACAACAAATGAATGTAAATGCGACACTTCCTTTCCAGGAAATAGCGTTTCCAGATGTCTACGTATAGTAGCAATAGAGTTCTAATGCTTCTCAAAACGCGATATCGCAACTCATTTCTATGTTTCATGATAAGATATAATATTCATTGTGGAGTGTTATGTATACCTCGTATTCACTTCAAAAGAATGTAAATGCAACACTTCTTTGCTAGGAAATAGCGTCTGCTGATGAATACGTATCGAAGCAAAAGATTTCTAATGCTCCTTAAATCGAGATGTCGCATTTCATTTCTATGTTCCATGATAAGATATGATATTCATTGCGACATGACATGTATACCTCGTATTCACTTCAAAAGCATGTAAATGAGACACTTCCTTGCTAGGAAATAGCGTTTGCAGATGTCTACGTATCGTAGCAATAGAGATCTAAAGATTCCCAAAACGCGATACCGCATCTCATGTCTATGTTTCATGATAAGATATAATATTCATTGCGAAGTGTCATGTATACTTCGCATACACAACAAATGAATGTAAATGCGACACTTCCTTTCCAGGAAATAGCGTTTCCAGATGTCTACGTATAGTAGCAATAGAGTTCTAATGCTTCTCAAAACGCGATATCGCAACTCATTTCTATGTTTCATGATAAGATATAATATTCATTGTGGAGTGTTATGTATACCTCGTATTCACTTCAAAAGAATGTAAATGCAACACTTATTTGCTAGGAAATAGCGTCTGCTGATGAATACGTATCGAAGCAATAGTGTTCCAATGCTACTTAAATCGCAATATCGCACTTCACTTGTACGTTTCATGATAAGATATAATATTCATTGGGCAGTGTTATGTATATCTTGTCTACACTACAAATGAATGTAAATGCGACACTTCCTTGCTAGGAAATAGAGTTTGCAGGTGTCTACGTATCGTAGCAATATAGTTCTGTTGCTTCTTAAAACGAGATATCGCATCTCATTTCTATGCTTTAAGATAAGTTATAATATTCATTGCGGAGTGTCTTGTATACTTCGTATTCACTTCAAAAGAAAGTGAATGCGACATTTGCTTGCCAGGAAATAGCGCTTGCAGATGTGTACGTAACGAAGCAATAGTGTTCTAATGCTACTTAAATCGTCGTATCGCATCTCATTTCTATGTTTCATGATAAGATATAATATTCATTGTGGAGTGTTATTATAACCTCGTATTCACTTCAAAAGAATGTAAATGCCACACTCCCTTGCTAGGAAAGGGCGTTTGCAGATGTCTACGTATCGTAGCATAAGTGTTCTAATGCTTCCTATAACGCGACATCGCACCTCATTTCTACGTCTCTTGGTAAGATATAATATTCATTGCGAAGTGTTTTGAATTCATCGTCTACGCTTGAAATGTATGTAAATGCGACACTTCCTTGCTAGGAAAAAGCGTATAATTGATGTCTACGTATCGAAGCAATAGAGTTGTAGTGATTCTTATATAGCGATATCGCATCTCATTTCTATGTTTCATGATAGGAGATAATATTCATTGCGAAGTGCCACTTATACCTCGCATACACTTCAAATGAATGTAAATGCGGCATCTCATTGCTGGGAAATAGCGTTTGCAGATGTCTACGTATCGAGGCAATAGTGTTCTACAGCTTCTTAAAGCGGGATAACGCATCTCATTTCTATGCCTCATGATAAGATATAATATTCATTGCGAAGTGTTATGTATACCTCGCATACACTTCAAATGAATGTAAATGCGACACTTCCTTGCTAGGAAATAGCGTTTGCTGATGTCTACGTATCGCAGAAAGTGTGTTCTAATGCTTCTTAAAACGCGATATCGCATCTCATTTCTATGTTTCATGGTAAGAAACAATATTCATCGCGAAGTGTTATGTATACTTCGTCTACACATCTAAAGAATGTAAATGCCAGACATCCTTGCATAGGAAATGCGTTTCGAGATGTCTGCGAATTCGAAGCAATAGGGTTCTAATGCTTCTTAAGACGCGATATCGCATCTCATTTCTATATTTCATGATAAGATATAGTATTGATTGCGAAGTGTTATGCATACCTCGTATACACTTCAAATGAATGTAAATGCGGCACTTCCTTGCTAGGAAATAGCGCTTGCAGATGTCTGCGTATCGTAGCATTAGAGTTCTAATGCTCCTCAAAACGCGATATCGCATCTCATTTCTATGTTTCATGATAAGATATAATATTCAGAACGAAGTGTTGTGTATACCTTGCATTTCTTTCAAAAGAATGTAAATGCGACACTTCCATGCTAGGAAGTAGCGTTTGCAGATGTCTACGTATCGAAGCAATAGAATTGTAAAGCTTCTTAAATCGTCATATCGGATCTCATTTCTATGTTTCATGATAAGATATAATATTCTTTGTGGAGTGTTATGTATACCTCGCATACAATTCAAGAGAATGTAAATGCGACACTTCCTCGCTAGGAAATAGCGTTAGCAGATGTCTGCGTATCGAAGCAATAGAGTTCTAATGCTTCTTAAATCGAGATATCGCATCTCATTTCTATGTCTCATGATAAGATATAACATTCATTGCGAAGTGTTATGTATTCCTCCTCCACACGTCAAATGAATGTAAATGCGACACTTCCTTTCTAGGAAATTACGTTTCCAGATGTCTACGTATCGAAGCAATAGAGTTCTAAAGCTCCCCAAAACGCGATATTGCATCTCATTTCGATGTTTCATGATAAGATATAATATTCATTGCGAAGTGTCACTTATATCTCGCATACACTAAAAAAGAAAGTAAATGCGACACTTCCTTGCTAGGAAATAGCGTATGCAGATATCTACGTATCGTAGCATTAGAGTTCTAATGCTTCTCAAAACGCGATATTGCATCTCATTTCTATGTTTCATTATAAGATATAATATTCATTGCGAGGTGTCATGTATACCTCGCATACACTTCAAATGAATGTAAATGCGACCCTTCGTTGCTAGGATATAGCGATGGCAAATGTCTAAATATCGAAGCAACAGAGTACTAATGCTTCTTAAAACGAGATGTCCCATCTCATTTCTATGTTTCATGATAAGATATAATATTCATTTCGAAGTGGCTTGTATACTTCGCATACACTTAAAAAGAATGTAAACGCGACACTTCCTTGCTAGGAAATAGCGTTTGCAGATGTCTACGTATCGTAGCATTAGAGATCTAATGCTTCTCAAAACGCGACATCGCATCACATATCTATGTGTCATGATAAGATATAATATTCATTGCGAAGTGTTTTGTGTACCTCGCAAACACTTCAAACGAATGTAAATGCGACACTTCCTTCCTAGGAAATAGCGTTGGCAGATTTCTACGTATCGAAGCAATAGAGTTCTAATGTTTCGTAAAACGAGATATCGCACCTCATCTCTGTTTCAGGATAAGATATAATATTGATTGCGAAGTGTCATGTATACCTCGTATTCACTTCAAAAGAATGTAAATAGGACACTTCCATGCTAGGAAATAGCATTTGCAGATGTATTCGTATCGTAGCAATAGAGTTCTAATGCTTCTTAAGTCGCGATATCGCATCTCATTTCCATGTGTCATGATGAGATATAATATTCATTGCGAAGAGTCATGTATACCTCGTATTCACATCAAAGGAATGTAAATGCGACACTTCCTTGCTAGGAACTAGCGTTTGCAGATGTCTACTTATTGTAGCTAATAGTGTTCTAATGCTTCTTAAATCGCGATATCGCATCTCAATTCTATGTTTCATGATAAGATATAATGTTCATTGCGAAGTGTCACGAATACCTCGTATTCACTTCAAAAGAATGTAAATGCTACACCTTCTTGCTAGGAAATAGCGTTGGCAGATGTCTACGTATCGTAGCAATAGGGTTCTAATGCTTCTTAAATCGCGATATCGCATCTCATTTCTATATTTCGTGATAAGATATAATATTCATTGTGGAGTGTCATGTATACCTCGTATTCACCTCAAACGAATGTAAATGCGACACTTCCTGGCTAGGAAGTAGCGTTTGCAGAAGCCTACGGGTCGTAGCAATAGAGTTCTAATGTTTCGTAAAACGCGATATCGCATCTCATTTCTATGATTCATGATAAGATATAATATTCATAGCGAAGTGCTATGTATACCTCGCAGACACTTCAAATGTATGTAAATGCGACACATACTTGCCAGGAAATAGCGTTTGCAGACGTCTCCGTATCGAAGCAATAGAGTTCTAATGCTTCTTAAAACGAGATGTCGCATCCCATTTCTATGTTTCACGATAAGGTATAATATTCATTGCGAGGTGTCATGTATACATCGAATTCACTTCAAAAGAATGTAAGTGCGACACCTCCGTGCTACGAAATAGCGTTTGCAGATGTCTACGTATCGTAGCAATAGAGTTCCAATACTTCTTAACACGTGATATCGCATCTCACTTCTATGGTTCATGATAAGTGATAATATTCATTGCGTAGTGTCATGTATACCTCGTATTCACTTCAAAAGAATGTAAATGGGACACTTCCTTCCTAGGTAATAGCGTTGGCAGATGTCTACGTATCGTAGGAATAGAGTTCTAATGCTTCCCAAAACGCGATACCGCATCTCATTTCTATGTTTCCTGAAAGGATATAATATTCATTGTGGAGTCTTATATATACTTCCTATGCGCTTCAAAAGAATGTAAATGCGACACTTCCTTGCTAGGAAGTTGTGTTTGCAGATGTCTACGTGTCGAACCAATAGACTTCTAATGCGCCAGAAATCGTCATGTCACATCTCATTTCTATGTTTCATGATAATATATAATATTCATTGCGAAGTGTCATGTATACCTTGCATACACTTCAAATGAATGTAAATGCCACACTTCCTTCCTAGGAAATAGCGTCTGCAGATGTTTACGTATCGAAGCATTAGTGTTCTAATGCTTCTCAAAACGCGATATCGCATTCCATTTCTATGTTTCATGATAAGATATAATATTCCTTGCGAAGTGTCTCGTATACCACGCATACACTTGAAATGAATGTAAATGCGACACTTGCTTGCTAGGAAATAGCGTTGGCAGATGTCTACGCATCGTAGCAATAGAGTTCTAATGCTTCTTAAAACGAGATGTCGCATCTCATTTGTATGTTTCACGATAAGATATAATATTCATTGCGAAGTGTCATGAATACCTCGTATTCGCTTTAAAAGAATGTAAATGCGACACTTCTTTTCTAGGAAATAGTGTTTCCACATGTCTACGTATCGAAACAATAGAGTTCTAATGCTTCTTAAAACGTGATATCGCATCTCACTTCTATGTTTCATGATAAGAGATAATATTCATAGCGAAGTTTCATGTATACCTCGTATTCACTTCAAAAGAATGTAAATGCGACACTTCCTGGCTAGGAAGTAGCGTTTGCAGAAGCCTACGGGTCGTAGCAATAGAGTTCTAATGTTTCGTAAAACGCGATATCGCATCTCATTTCTATGATTCATGATAAGATATAATATTCATAGCGAAGTGCTATGTATACCTCGCAGACACTTCAAATGTATGTAAATGCGACACATACTTGCCAGGAAATAGCGTTTGCAGACGTCTCCGTATCGAAGCAATAGAGTTCTAATGCTTCTTAAAACGAGATGTCGCATCCCATTTCTATGTTTCACGATAAGGTATAATATTCATTGCGAGGTGTCATGTATACATCGAATTCACTTCAAAAGAATGTAAGTGCGACACCTCCGTGCTACGAAATAGCGTTTGCAGATGTCTACGTATCGTAGCAATAGAGTTCCAATACTTCTTAACACGTGATATCGCATCTCACTTCTATGGTTCATGATAAGTGATAATATTCATTGCGTAGTGTCATGTATACCTCGTATTCACTTCAAAAGAATGTAAATGGGACACTTCCTTCCTAGGTAATAGCGTTGGCAGATGTCTACGTATCGTAGGAATAGAGTTCTAATGCTTCCCAAAACGCGATACCGCATCTCATTTCTATGTTTCCTGAAAGGATATAATATTCATTGTGGAGTCTTATATATACTTCCTATGCGCTTCAAAAGAATGTAAATGCGACACTTCCTTGCTAGGAAGTTGTGTTTGCAGATGTCTACGTGTCGAACCAATAGACTTCTAATGCGCCAGAAATCGTCATGTCACATCTCATTTCTATGTTTCATGATAATATATAATATTCATTGCGAAGTGTCATGTATACCTTGCATACACTTCAAATGAATGTAAATGCCACACTTCCTTCCTAGGAAATAGCGTCTGCAGATGTTTACGTATCGAAGCATTAGTGTTCTAATGCTTCTCAAAACGCGATATCGCATTTCATTTCTATGTTTCATGATAAGATGTAATATTCATAGCGAAGTGCCATGTATACCTCGCACACACTTCAAATGAATGTAAATACGACACTTCCTTGAAAGGAATTAGCGCTTGCAGATGTCTACGTATCGAAGTAATAGAGTTCTAATGCTTCTCAAATCGCGATATGCTTCTCATTTCTATGTTTCATGACGAGATATAATATACATTGTGGAGTGTTATGTATACCTCGTAATCACTTCAAAAGTATGTAAGTGCAACACTTCCTTGATATTAAATAGCGTTTGCAGATATCTACGTATCGTAGCAATAGATTTCTAATGCTTTATAAATCGCGATATCGCATCTCATTTCTATGTTTTATGATAAGATATAATATTCATTGTGCAGTGTTATGTAAACCACGTACTCACCTCAGAAGAATGTAAATACGACACCTCCTGCTAGGAAGTAGCGATTGCAGATGTCTACGTATTGTAGCAGTAGCTTTCTAATGCTTCTCAAAACGCGATATGGCATCTCATTTCTATGTTTCATGATAAGATATAATATTCATTGTGGAGTGTTATGTATACCTCGTATTCACATCAAAAGTATGTAAATGCGACACTTCCTTGATAGGAAATAGCGCTTGCAGATGTCTACGTATCGAAGTAATAGAGTTCTAATGCTTCTCAAATCGCGATATGCTTCTCATTTCTATGCTTCATGACGAGATATAATATACATTGTGGAGTGTTATGTATACCTCGTAATCACTTCAAAAGTATGTAAGTGCAACTCTTCCTTGATATTAAATAGCGTTTGCAGATGTCTACGAATCGTAGCAATAGAGTTCTGATGCTACTTAAAACGCGATATCGCATCTCATTTCTATGATTCAATATAAGATATATTATTCATTGTGCAGTGTTATGTATACCACGTACTAACTTCAAAAGAATGTAAATACGACACCTCCTTGCTAGGAAGTAGCAATTGCTGATGTCTACGTATTGTAGCAGTAGCGTTCTAATGCTTCTCAAAACGCGATATCGCATCTCATTTCTATGTTTCATGATAAGATATAATATTCATTGTGGAGTGTTATGTATACCTCGTATTCACTTCAAAAGATCGAAAATGCGACTCTTGCTTGCTAGAAATTAGCGTTTGCAGATATCTACGTATCGTAGCAATGGAGTTCTAATGCTTCTCAAAACGCGATATCGCATCTCATTTCTATGTTTCATGATAAGATATAATATGCATTGCGAAGTTTCATGTATACCTTGTATTCACTTCAGAGGAATGTAAATGTTACTCTTCCCTGCTAGGAAATAGCGTTTGCAGATGTCTACGTATTGCAGCAAGCGTGTCATAATGATTCTTAAAAAGAGATATCGCATCTCATTTCTATGTTTCATGATAACATATAATATTCATTGCGAAGTGTTATGTATACCTCGCATACACTTCAAATGAATGTAAATGCGACACTTCCCTGCAAGGAAATAGCGTTTGCAGATGTCTACGTATCGTAGCAATAGAGTTGTAATGCTTCTTATATCGCGAGATCGCATCTCATTTCGATGTTTGATGATAACATATAATATTCATTGTGCAATGATATGTATACCTCGCATTCACTTCAAAAGAATGTAAATGCGACACGTCTTTTCTATGAAATAGCGTTTGTAGATGTCTACGTATCGTAGCAATAGAGTTCTAAAGCTTCTTAAAACGCGATATCTCATCACATTTCTATGTTTCATGATAAGATATAATATTCATTGCGAAGTTTTCACGTATTCCTCGTATTCACTTCAAATGAATGTAAATGCGGCACTTCCTTCCTAGGAAATAGCGTTTGCAGATGTCTACGTATCGTAGCAAGCGTGTTATAATGCTACTTAAAACGAGATATCGTATCTCATTTCTATGTTTCATGAGAACATATAATATTCATTGCGAAGTATTATGTATACCTCGCATACACTTCAAATGAATGTAAATGTGACACTTCCTTGCTAGGAAATAACGTTTGCAGATGTCTACGTGTCGTAGCAATAGAGTTCTAATGCTTCTTATATCGCGAGATCGCATCTTATATCTATGTTTCACGATAAGATATAATATTCATTGCGAAGTATTATGTATACCTCGCATACACTTCAAATGAATGTAAATGCGACTGTTCCTCGCTAGGAAGTAGCGATTGCAGATGTCTACGTATCGAAGCATTAGAGTTCTAATGCTTCTTGCAACGGGATATCGCATCTCATTTCTATGTTTCATGATAAGATATAATATTTATTGTGCATTGTTATGTATAGCTTTTATTCACTTCAAATGAATGAAAATGCGACACTTCCTTGCTAGGAAATAGCGTTTGCAGATGTCTACGTATCGAAGCAGTGGATTTGTAATGCTTCTTAAAACGCGATATCCCATCTCATTTCTATATTTCATGATAAGATATAATATTCATTGTGCAGTGTTATGTATACTTCGTATTCACTTCAAGAGAATGTAAATGCGACACTTCCTTGCTAGGAAATAGCGTTTGCAGATGTCTACGTAACGCAGCAATAGATTCCTAATGCTTTTTAAATCGCGATATCGCATCTCATTTCTATGTTTCATGACAAGATATAATATTCATTGCGAAGTGTCACATATACCTTGCATACTTTTCAAATGAATGTAAATGCTATACTTCCTTGCTAGGAAATGGCGTTTGCAGATGTCTACGTATCGAAGCAATAGAGTTCTAATGCTTCTTAAAACTAGATATCGCATCTCATTTCAACGTTTCATGATAAGATATAATATTCATTGCGAACTGTTACGTATTCCTCGCATACGCTTCTAATGAATGTAAATGCGACACTTCCTTGCTAGGAAATAGCGTTTGCAGATGTCTACGTATCGAAGCTATAGAGTTCTAATGTTCTCAAAACGCGATATCGCATCTCATTTCTATGTAACATGATAAGATATAATATTCATTGCGAAGTGCCTCGTATACCTCGCATACACTTGAAATGAATGTAAATGCGACACATCCTTCCTAGGAAATAGCGTTTGCAGATGTCTACGTATCGAAGCAATAGTGTTTCAATGCTTCATAAAACGAGATGTCTCATTCCATTTCTATGTTTCATGATAAGATATAATATTCCTTGCGAAGTGTCTCGTATACCTCGCATACACTTGAAATGAATGTAAATGCGACACTTGCTTGCTAGGAAATAGCGTTGGCAGATGTCTACGCATCGTAGCAATAGAGTTCTAATGCTTCTTAAAACGAGATGTCGCATCTCATTTGTATGTTTCACGATAAGATATAATATTCATTGCGAAGTGTCATGAATACCTCGTATTCACTTTAAAAGAATGTAAATGCGACACTTCTTTTCTAGGAAATAGTGTTTCCACATGTCTACGTATCGAAACAATAGAGTTCTAATGCTTCTTAAAACGTGATATCGCATCTCACTTCTATGTTTCATGATAAGAGATAATATTCATAGCGAAGTTTCATGTATACCTCGTATTCACTTCAAAAGAATGTAAATGCGACACTTCCTGGCTAGGAAGTAGCGTTTGCAGAAGCCTACGGGTCGTAGCAATAGAGTTCTAATGTTTCGTAAAACGCGATATCGCATCTCATTTCTATGATTCATGATAAGATATAATATTCATAGCGAGGTGCTATGTATACCTCGCAGACACTTCAAATGTATGTAAATGCGACACATACTTGCCAGGAAATAGCGTTTGCAGACGTCTCCGTATCGAAGCAATAGAGTTCTAATGCTTCTTAAAACGAGATGTCGCATCCCATTTCTATGTTTCACGATAAGGTATAATATTCATTGCGAAGTGTCATGTATACATCGAATTCACTTCAAAAGAATGTAAGTGCGACACCTCCGTGCTACGAAATAGCGTTTGCAGATGTCTACGTATCGTAGCAATAGAGTTCCAATGCTTCTTAACACGTGATATCGCATCTCACTTCTATGGTTCATGATAAGTGATAATATTCATTGCGTAGTGTCATGTATACCTCGTATTCACTTCAAAAGAATGTAAA
This sequence comes from Xylocopa sonorina, assembly GCF_050948175.1. Classification (NCBI taxonomy): domain Eukaryota; kingdom Metazoa; phylum Arthropoda; class Insecta; order Hymenoptera; family Apidae; genus Xylocopa; species Xylocopa sonorina. The sequence goes on from NW_027490119.1 coordinate 1,605,613, forward strand.
TGGGACACTTCCTTCCTAGGTAATAGCGTTGGCAGATGTCTACGTATCGTAGGAATAGAGTTCTAATGCTTCCCAAAACGCGATACCGCATCTCATTTCTATGTTTCCTGAAAGGATATAATATTCATTGTGGAGTCTTATATATACTTCCTATGCGCTTCAAAAGAATGTAAATGCGACACTTCCTTGCTAGGAAGTTGTGTTTGCAGATGTCTACGTGTCGAACCAATAGACTTCTAATGCGCCAGAAATCGTCATGTCACATCTCATTTCTATGTTTCATGATAATATATAATATTCATTGCGAAGTGTCATGTATACCTTGCATACATTTCAAATGAATGTAAATGCCACACTTCCTTCCTAGGAAATAGCGTCTGCAGATGTTTACGTATCGAAGCAATAAATTTTTAATGCTTCTTAAAACGCGAAATCGCTCCTCATTTCTATGCTTCACGATAAGATATAATATTCATTGTGGAGTGTTGTGTATACCTCGTATTCACTTCAAAAGAATGTAAATGCGACACTTCCTTGCTAGGAAATAGAGTCTGCAGATGTCTACGTATCGTAGCATTAGTGTTCTAATGCTTCTCAAAACGCGATATCGCATTTCATTTCTATGTTTCATGATAAGATGTAATATTCATAGCGAAGTGCCATGTATACCTCGCACACACTTCAAATGAATGTAAATGCGACACTTCCTTGAAAGGAAATAGCGCTTGCAGATGTCTACGTATCGAAGTAATAGAGTTCGAATGCTTCTCAAATCGCGATATGCTTCTCATTTCTATGTTTCATGACGAGATATAATATACATTGTGGAGTGTTATGTATACCTCGTAATCACTTCAAAAGTATGTAAGTGCAACACTTCCTTGATATTAAATAGCGTTTGCAGATATCTACGTATCGTAGCAATAGATTTCTAATGCTTTATAAATCGCGATATCGCATCTCATTTCTATGTTTTATGATAAGATATAATATTCATTGTGCAGTGTTATGTAAACCACGTACTCACTTCAGAAGAATGTAAATACGACACCTCCTGCTAGGAAGTAGCGATTGCAGATGTCTACGTATTGTAGCAGTAGCTTTCTAATGCTTCTCAAAACGCGATATGGCATCTCATTTCTATGTTTCATGATAAGATATAATATTCATTGTGGAGTGTTATGTATACCTCGTATTCACTTCAAAAGATCGAAAATGCGACTCTTGCTTGCTAGAAATTAGCGTTTGCAGATATCTACGTATCGTAGCAATGGAGTTCTAATGCTTCTCAAAACGCGATATCGCATCTCATTTCTATGTTTCATGATAAGATATAATATGCATTGCGAAGTTTCATGTATACCTTGTATTCACTTCAGAGGAATGTAAATGTTACTCTTCCCTGCTAGGAAATAGCGTTTGCAGATGTCTACGTATTGTAGCAAGCGTGTCATAGTGATTCTTAAAACGAGATATCGCATCTCATTTCTATGTTTCATGATAACATATAATATACATTGCGAAGTGTTATGTATACCTCGCATACACTTCAAATGAATGTAAATGCGACACTTCCCTGCAAGGAAATAGCGTTTGCAGATGTCTACGTATCGTAGCAATAGAGTTGTAATGCTTCTTATATCGCGAGATCGCATCTCATTTCGATGTTTGATGATAACATATAATATTCATTGTGCAATGATATGTATACCTCGCATTCACTTCAAAAGAATGTAAATGCGACACGTCTTTTCTATGAAATAGCGTTTGTAGATGTCTACGTATCGTAGCAATAGAGTTCTAAAGCTTCTTAAAACGCGATATCACATCACATTTCTATGTTTCATGATAAGATATAATATTCATTGCGAAGTTTTCACGTATTCCTCGTATTCACTTCAAATGAATGTAAATGCGGCACTTCCTTCCTAGGAAATAGCGTTTGCAGATGTCTACGTATCGTAGCAAGCGTGTTATAATGCTACTTAAAACGAGATATCGTATCTCATTTCTATGTTTCATGAGAACATATAATATTCATTGCGAAGTATTATGTATACCTCGCATACACTTCAAATGAATGTAAATGTGACACTTCCTTGCTAGGAAATAACGTTTGCAGATGTCTACGTATCGTAGCAATAGAGTTCTAATGCTTCTTATATCGCGAGATCGCATCTTATATCTATGTTTCACGATAAGATATAATATTCATTGCGAAGTATTATGTATACCTCGCATACACTTCAAATGAATGTAAATGCGACTGTTCCTCGCTAGGAAGTAGCGATTGCAGATATCTACGTATCGAAGCATTAGAGTTCTAATGCTTCTTGCAACGGGATATTGCATCTCATTTCTATGTTTCATGATAAGATATAATATTAATTGCGAGGTGTCATGTATACCTCGCATTCACTTCAAAAGAATGTAAATGCGACACTTCCTTGCTAGGATATAGCTTTTGCAGATGTCTACCTATCGTAGCAATAGAGTTCTAATGCTTCTTATATGGCAAGATCGAATCTCATATCTATGTTTCACGATAAGATATAATATTCATTGTGGAGTGTTATGTATACCTCGTATTCACCTCAAAAGAATGTAAATGCGACACTTCCTTGCTAGGAAATAGCGTTTGCAGATTTCTGCGTATCGTGGCAATAGAGTCCTAATGCTTCTCAAAACGCGATATCGCATTTCATTTCTATGTTTCATGATAAGATATAATATGCATTGCGAAGAGTCATGTGTTCCTCGTCTTCACTTCAAATGAATGTAAATGCGACACTTCCTTGCTAGGAAATAGCGATTGCAGATGTCTACGTTTCGAAGCAATAGAGTTCTAATGCTTCTTGAAATGGGATATCGCATATCACTTCTATGCTTCATGATAAGATATAATGTTAATTGCGAAGTGTCATGTATACCTCGCATACACTTCAAATGATTGTAAATGCGACACTTCCTTCCTAGGAAATAGCGATTGCAGATGTCTACGTATCGAAGCAGTAGAGTTCTAATGCTTCTTGAAACGGGATATCGAATCTCATTACTGTGTTTCATGATAAGATATAATATTCATTGCGAAGTTTCATGTATTCCTCGTATTCATTTCAAATGAATGTAATTGCGACACTTCCTTGCTAGGAAATAGCGTTAGCAGATGACTACGTATCGAAGCAATAGAGTTCTAATGCTTCTTGAAACGGGATATCGCATCTCATTTCTATGCTTCATGATAAGGTATAATATTCATTGCGAAGTTTCATGTATACCTTGTATTCACTTCAGAGGAATGTAAATGTTACTCTTCCCTGCTAGGAAATAGCGTTTGCAGATTTCTGCGTATCGTAGCATTAGATTTCTGTTGCATCTCAAAACGCGATATCGCATTACATTTCTATGTTTCATGATAAGATATAATATTTATGGCGAAGTGTCACGTATACATCGCATACACTCCAAATGAATGTAAATGCGACACTTCCTTGCTAGGAAATAACGTTTGCAGATGTCTACGTATCGTAGCAATAGAGTTCTAATGCTTCTTATATCGCGAGATCGCATCTCATATCTATGTTTCACGATAAGATATAATATTCATTGCGAAGTATTATGTATACCTCGCATACACTTCAAATGAATGTAAATGCGACAGTTCCTTGCTAGGAAGTAGCGATTGCAGATGTCTACGTATCGAAGCATTAGAGTTCTAATGCTTCTTGCAACGGGATATCGCATCTCATTTCTATGTTTCATGATAAGATATAATATTAATTGCGAAGTGTCATGTATACCTCGCATTCACTTCAAAAGAATGTAAATGCGACACTTCCTTGCTAGGAAATAGCTTTTGCAGATGTCTACGTATCGTAGCAATAGAGTTCTAATGCTTCTCATATCGCAAGATCGAATCTCATATCTATGTTTCACGATAAGATATAAAATTCATTGTGGAGTGTTATGTATACCTCGTATTCACCTCAAAAGAATGTAAAAGCGACACTTCCTTGCTAGGAAATATCGTTCGCAGATTTCTGCGTATCGTAGCATTAAATTTCTGTTGCATCTCAAAACGCGATATCGCATTACATTTCTATGTTTCATGATAAGATATAATATTTATTGCGAAGTGTCACGTATACATCGCATACACTTCAAATGAATGTAAATGCGACACTTCCTTGCTAGGAAATAGCGTTCGCAGATGTCTACGTATCGAAGCAAAAGAGTTCTAATACTTCTTAAAACGAGATATCGAATCTCATTTCTATGTTTCATGATAAGATATAATATTCATTTCGAAGTTTCATGTATTCCTCGTATTCACTTCAAATGAATGTAAATGCGACACGTCCTTGCTAGGAAATAGCGTTTGCAGATACCTACATATCGAAGCAATAAATTTCTAATGCATCTTATATCGCGATGTCGCATCTCATTTCTATGTTTCACGATAATATATAATATTCATTTTGCAATGTTATGTATACCTGGCATTCACTTCAAAAGAATATAAATGCGACACTTCCTTGCCAGGAAATAGCGATTGCAGATGTCTTCGTTTCGAAGCAATAGAGTTCTAATGCTTCTTGAAACGAGATATCGCATCTCATTTCTATGCTTCATGATGAGATATAATATTCATTGCGAAGTTTCATGTATTCCTCGTATACACTTCAAATGAATGTAAATGCGACACTTCCTTGCTAGGAAATAGCGTTTGCAGATTTCTGCCTATCGTAGCATTACATTTCTATTACATCCCAAAACGCGATATCGCATTACATTTCTATGTTTCATGATAAGATATAATGTTAATTGCGTAGTGTCATGTATACCTCGCATACACTTCAAATGAATGTAAATGCGACACTTCCTTGCTAGGAAATAGAGTTTGAAGATGTCTACGTATCGTAGCAAGCGTGTTATAATGCTTCTTAAAACGAGATATCGCTTCTCATTTCCATGTTTCATGACAACATATAATATTCATTGCGAAGTGTTATGTATACCTCGCATACACTTCAAATGAATGTAAATGCGACACATCCTTGCTGGGAAATAGCGATTGCAAATGTCTACGTATCGAAGTAATAGAGTTCTAATGCTTCTTGAAACGGGATATGTCATCTCATTTCTATGTTTCATGATAAGATATAATATTCATTGCGAAGTTTCATGTATTCCTCGTATTCACTTCAAATGAATGTAAATGCGAAAATTCCTTGCTAGGAAATAGAGTTTGCAGATATCTACGTATCGAAGCAATAAAGTTCTAATGCATCTTATATCGCGATATCGCATCTCATTTCTATGTTTCATGATGATATATAATATTCATTGTGCAATGTTATGTATACCTCGCATTGACTTCAAAAGAATGTAAATGCGACACTTCCTTGCTAGGAAATAGCGTTTGCAGATTTCTGCGTATCGTAGCATTAGATTTCTATTGCATCTCAAAACGCGATATCGCATCTCATTTCTATGTTTCATGAGAACATATAATATTCATTGCGAAGTATTATGTATACCTCGCATACACTTCAAAAGAATGTAAATGCGACACTTCCTTGCTAGGAAATAGCTTTTGCAGATGTCTACGTATCGTAGCTTAGAGTTCTAATGCTTCTTTAATAACAATATCGCATCTCATTTCTATGTTTCGTGATAAGGTATAATATTCATTGTGGAGTGTCATGTATACCTCGCAATCACTTCAAAAGAATGTAAATGCGACACCTCCTTGCTGGGAAATATCGTGTTGCAGATGTCTACGTGTCGAAGCAATAGAGATCAAGTGCATCTTAAAACTTGATATCGCATTACATTTCTATGTCGAATGATAATATATAATATTCATTGCCAAGTGTTATGTGTTCCTCGTCTACACTTCAATTGAATGTAAATGCAACTCTTCCTTTCTAGGAAATTATGTTTCCAGATGTCTAGGCATCGTAGCAATAGAGTTCAAATGCTTCCTAAAACGCCATATCGCATCTCATTTCTATGTTTTATGATAAGATATAATATTCATTGTGGAGTATTATGTATTCCTGGTATTCACTTCAAAAGAATGTCAATGCGACACTTCCTTTCAAGGAAATAGCGCCTGCAGGTGTCTACGTGTCGTAGCATTAGTGTTCTAATGCTACTAAAAACGCGATATCGCACCTCATTTCTATGTTTCATGATAAGATATAATATTCATTGCGAAGTTTCATGTATTCCACGTATTCACTTCAAATGAATGTAAATGCGACACTTCCTTGCTAGGAAATAGCGTTTGCAGACGTCTACGTATCGAAGCAATACAGTTCTAATGCTTCTTGAGACGGGATATCGCATCTCATTTCTATGCTTCATGATAAGATATAATATTCGTTACGAAGTTTCAAGTATTCCACGTATTCTCTTCAAATGAATGTAAATGCGACACTTCCTTGCTAGGAAATAGAGTTTGCAGATGTCTACGTATCGTAGCAATAGAGTTCTAATGCTTCTTGAAACGGGATATCGCATCTCATTTCTATGTTTCACGATAAGATATAATATTAATTGCGAAGTATCATGTATACCTCGCATACACTTCACATGAATGTAAATGCGACACTTCCTTCCTAGGAAATAGCGATTGCAGATGTCTACGTATCGAAGCAATAGAGTTCTAATGCTTCTTGAAACGGGATATCGAATCTCATTGCTGTGTTTCATGATAAGATATAATATTCATTGCGAAGTTACATGTATACCTCGTATTCACTCCAAAAGAATGTAAATGCGACACTTCCTTGCTATTAAATAGCGTTTGCAGATGTCTCCGTATCGAAGCAATAGAGTTCTAATGCTTCTTAAATCGCGATACCGCATTTCATTCCTATGTTTCGTTATAAGGTATAATAATCATGGTGGATTGTTATGAATACCTCGTATTCACTTCAGAGGACTGTAAATGCGACACTTCCTTGCTATTAAATAGCGTTTGCAGATGTTAACGTATCGTAGCAATAGAGTTCTAATGCTTTTTAAATCGCGATATCGCTCCTCATTTCTATGTTTCATGATAAGATATAATATTCATTGCGAATGGTTATGTATATCTCGTCTACACTTAATAAGAATGTAAATGCTACACTTCCTTGCTAGGAAATAGCGTTTGCAGATGTCTACGTACCGCAGCAATAGAGTTCTAGTGCTTCTTAGCACGCGATATCGCATCTCATTTCTATGTTTCATGATAGGATATAATATTCATTGCGAAGTGTCATGTATACCTGCAATACACTTCAAATGAATGTAGATGCAACACTTCCTTGCTAGGAAATTGCGTTGGCAGATGTCTACGTATCGAAGCAGTAGAGTTCTAATGCTTCTCAAAACGCGATATCGCATCCCATTTCTATGTTTCATGATAAGATATAATATGCATTGCGAAGTTTCATGTATACCTTGTATTCACTTCAGAGGATTGTAAATGTTACTCTTCCCTGCTAGGAAATAGCGTTTGCAGATGTCTACGTATTGTAGCAAGCGTGTCATAATGATTCTTAAAACGAGATATCGCATCTCATTTCTATGTTTCATGATAACATATAATATTCATTGCGAAGTATTATGTATACCTCGCATACACTTCAAATGAATGTAAATGTGACACTTCCTTGATAGGAAATAACGTTTCCAGATGTCTACGTATCGTAGCAATAGAGTTCTAATGCTTCTCATATCGCAAGATCGAATCTCATATCTATGTTTCACGATAAGATATAATATTCATTGTGGAGTGTTATGTATACCTCGTATTCACCTCAAAAGAATGTAAATGCGACACTTCCTTGCTAGGAAATAGCGTTTGCAGATTTCTGCGTATCGTAGCATTAAATTTCTGTTGCATCTCAAAACGCGATATCGCATTACATTTCTATGTTTCATGATAAGATATAATATTTATTGCGAAGTATCACGTATACATCGCATACACTTCAAATGAATGTAAATGCGACACGTCCTTGCTAGGAAATAGCGTTTGCTGATACCTACGTATCGAAGCAATAAAGATCTAATGCATCTTATATCGCGATGTCGCATCTCATTTCTATGTTTCACGATAATATATAATATTCATTTTGCAATGTTATGTATACCTCGCATTCACTTCAAAAGAATATAAATGCGACACTTCCTTGCTAGGAAATAGCGACTGCAGATGTCTACGTATCACACCAATTGAGTTCTAATGCTTCTTAAAACGAGATATCGAATCTCATTTCCATGTTTCATGGTAAGATATAACATTCATTGTGCAGTGTTATGTATACCCCATATTCACTTCAAAAGAATGTAAATGCGACACATCCTTGCTAGGAAGTAGCGTTTGCAGATGTCTACGTATCCTATCCGTCGAGTTTTAATGCTTCTCAATACGCGATATCGCATCTCATTTCTATATTTCATGATAAGATATAATATTCAATGCGAAGTGTCTTGTATACCTCGCATACACTTCAAATGAATGTAAATGCGACACTTCCTTGCTAGGAAATAGCGTTTGCAGATTTCTGCGTATCGTAGCATTAGATTTCTATTGCATCTCAAAACGCAATATCGCATATCATTTCTATGTTTCATGATGAGAAATAATATTTATTGCGAAGTGTCACGTATACATCGCATACACTACAAATGAATGTAAATGCGACACTTCCTTGCTAGGAAATAGCGTTTGCAGACGTCTACGTATCGAAGCAATAGAGTTCTAATGCTTCTTGAAACGGGATATCGCATCTCATTTCTATGCTTCATGATAAGATATAATATTCATTGGGAAAATTCATGTATTCCTCGTATTCTCTTCAAATGAATGTAAATGCGACACTTCCTTGCTAGGAAATAGCGTTTGCAGATGTCTAGGTATCGAAGCAATAAATTTCTAATGCATCTTATATCGTGATATCGCATCTCATTTCGATGTTTGATGATAACATATAATATTCAATGTGCAATGTTATGTATACCTCGCATTCACTTCAAAAGAATGTAAATGAACGTCCTTGCTGTGAAATAGCGTTTGTAGATGTCTACGTATCGTGGCAATAGAGTTCTAAAGCTTCTTAAACCGCGATATAACACCACATTTCTATGTTTCATGATAAGATATAATATTCATTGCGAAGTTTTCACGTATTCCTCGTATTCACTTCAAATGAATGTAAATGCGACACTTCCTTCCTAGGAAATAGCGTTTGCAGTTGTCTACGTATCGTAACAAGCGTGTTATAATGCTACTTAAAACCAGATATCGCATCTCATTTCTATGTTTCATGAGAACATATAATATTCATTGCGAAGTATTATGTATACCTCGCATACACTTCAAATGAATGTAAATGCGACACTTCCTTGCTAGGAAATAGAGTTTGCAGATGTTTACGTATCGTAGCAAGCGTGTTATAATGCTTCTTAAAACGAGATATCGCTTCTCATTTCTAGGTTTCATGACAACATATTATATTCAATGTGCAATGTTATGTATAGCTCGCATTCACTTCAAAAGAATATAAATGCGACTCTTCCTTGCTGGGAAATAGCGATTGCAGATGTCTACGTATCGAAGCAATAGAGTCCTAATGCTTCTTGGAACGGGATATCGCATCTCATTTCTATGTTTCATGATAAGATATAATATTAATTGCGAAGTGTCATGTATACCTTGTATTCACTACAGAAGAATGTAAATGCGACACTTCCTTGCTAGCAAATAACGTTTGCAGATGTCTACGTATCGTAGCAATAGAGTTCTAATGCTTCTTGAAACGGGATATCGCATTTCATTTCTATGCTTCATGATAAGATATAATGTTAATTGCGATGTGTCATGTATACCTCGCATACACTTCAAATGAATGTAAATGCGACACTTCCTTGCTAGGAAATAGCGTTTGCAGATGTCTACGTATCCTATCAGTTGAGTTTTAATGCTTCTAAAAACGCGATATAGCATCTCATTTCTATATTGCTTGTTAAGATATAATATTCATTGCGAAGTGTCATGTATACCTCGCATACACTTCAAAAGAATGTAAATGCGGCACTTCCTTGCTAGGAAATATCGTTTCCAGATATCTACGTATCGTATCAATAAAGTTCCAATACTTCTGAAAACGCGATATCGCATCTCATTTCTATGTTTCATTATAAGATATAATATTTATTGCGAAGTGTCATGTATACCTCGCATACACTTCAAATGAATGTAAATGCGACACTTCCTTGCTAGGAAGTAGCGTTTGCAGATGTCTACGTATCGTAGCAATAGAGTTCTAAGGCTGCTTAAATCGCGATATCGCATTTCATTTCTATGTTTCATGATAAGATATAATGTTCATTGCGAAGTATCATGTATACCACGTATTAAATTCAAAAGAATTTAAATGCGCCACTTCCTTCCTAGGAAATAGCGTTTGCAGATGCCTAGGTATCGAAGCAATAGATATCTAATGCTTCTTAAAACGGGACATCGCATCCCATTTCTATGTTTCATGATAGGATATAATATTCAGTTAGGAGGGTTATGTATACCTCGCATACACTTCAAATGAATGTAAATGCGACACTTCCTTGCTAGGAAGTAGCGTTTGCAGATGTCTACGTATCGTAGCAATAGAGTTCTAAGGCTGCTTAATTCGCGATATCGCATCTCATTTCTATGTTTCATGATAAGATATAATGTTCATTGCGAAGTATCATGTATACCACGTATTAAATTCAAAAGAATTTAATTGCGCCACTTCCTTCCTAGGAAATAGCGTTTGCAGATGCCTAGGTATCGAAGCACAAGATTTCTAATGCTTCTTAAAACGGGACATCGCATCCCATTTCTATGTTTCATGATAGGATATAATATTCAGTTAGGAGGGATATGTATACCTCGCATACACTTGAAATGAATGTAAATGCGACACTTTCTTGCTAGGAAGTAGCGTTTGCAGATGTCTACGTATCGTAGCAATAGAGTTCTAAGGCTGCTTAATTCGCGATATCGCATCACATTTCTATGTTTCATGATAAGATATAATGTTCATTGCGAAGTATCATGTATACCACGTATTAAATTCAAAAGAATTTAATTGCGCCACTTCCTTCCTAGGAAATAGCGTTTGCAGATGCCTAGGTATCGAAGCACAAGATTTCTAATGCTTCTTAAAACGGGACATCGCATCCCATTTCTATGTTTCATGATAGGATATAATATTCAGTTAGGAGGGATATGTATACCTCGCATACACTTGAAATGAATGTAAATGCGACACTTTCTTGCTAGGAAGTAGCGTTTGCAGATGACTACGTACCGATGCAATGGAGTTCTAACGTTTCTTAAAACGCGATATCGCGTCCCATTTCTATGTTTCATGATAGGATATAATATTCAGTTAGAAAGGTTATGTATACCACGTATTCACTTCAAGCGAATGTAAATGCGACCATTCCTTGCTAGGAAGTAGCGTCTGCAGATGTCTACGTATCGAAGCAATAGAGTTCTAAGGCTGCTTAATTCGCGATATCGCATCTCTTTTCTATGTTTCATGATAAGATATAATGTTCATTGCGAAGTATCATGTATACCACGTATTAAATTCAAAAGAATTTAAATGCGCCACTTCCTTCCTAGGAAATAGCGTTTGCAGATGCCTAGGTATCGAAGCAATAGATTTCTAATCCTTCTTAAAACGGGACATCGCATCCCATTTCTATGTTTCATGATAGGATATAATATTCAGTTAGAAGGGTTATGTATACCTCGCATACACTTGAAGTGAATGTAAATGCGACACTTTCTTGCTAGGAAGTAGCGTTTGCAGATGACTACGTACCGATGCAATGGAGTTCTAACGTTTCTTAAAACGCGATATCGCGTCCCATTTCTATGTTTCATGATAGGATATAATATTCAGTTACAAGGGTTATGTATACCACGTATTCACTTCAAGCGAATGTAAATGCGACCATTCCTAGCTAGGAAGTAGCGTCTGCAGATGTCTACGTATCGAAGCAATAGAGTTCAAATGCTTCTTCTATAGCGATATCGCATCTCATATCTAAGTTTGATGATAAGATATAATATTCGTTGCGAAGTGTTATGTATTCCTCGTCTACACTTCAAAAGAATGTAAATGCAACACTTCCTTGCTAGGAAATAGCGTTTGCAGATGTCTACGTATCGAAGCAATAGAGTTCTAAGGCTGCTTAAATCGCGATATCGCATTTCATTTCTATGTTTCATGATAAGATATAATGTTCATTGCGAAGTATCATGTATACCACGTATTAAATTCAAAAGAATTTAAATGCGCCACTTCCTTCCTAGGAAATAGCGTTTGCAGATGCCTAGGTATCGAAGCAATAGATATCTAATGCTTCTTAAAACGGGACATCGCATCCCATTTCTATGTTTCATGATAGGATATAATATTCAGTTAGGAGGGTTATGTATACCTCGCATACACTTCAAATGAATGTAAATGCGACACTTCCTTGCTAGGAAGTAGCGTTTGCAGATGTCTACGTATCGTAGCAATAGAGTTCTAAGGCTGCTTAATTCGCGATATCGCATCTCATTTCTATGTTTCATGATAAGATATAATGTTCATTGCGAAGTATCATGTATACCACGTATTAAATTCAAAAGAATTTAATTGCGCCACTTCCTTCCTAGGAAATAGCGTTTGCAGATGCCTAGGTATCGAAGCACAAGATTTCTAATGCTTCTTAAAACGGGACATCGCATCCCATTTCTATGTTTCATGATAGGATATAATATTCAGTTAGGAGGGATATGTATACCTCGCATACACTTGAAATGAATGTAAATGCGACACTTTCTTGCTAGGAAGTAGCGTTTGCAGATGACTACGTACCGATGCAATGGAGTTCTAACGTTTCTTAAAACGCGATATCGCGTCCCATTTCTATGTTTCATGATAGGATATAATATTCAGTTAGAAAGGTTATGTATACCACGTATTCACTTCAAGCGAATGTAAATGCGACCATTCCTTGCTAGGAAGTAGCGTCTGCAGATGTCTACGTATCGAAGCAATAGAGTTCTAAGGCTGCTTAAATCGCGATATCGCATCTCTTTTCTATGTTTCATGATAAGATATAATGTTCATTGCGAAGTATCATGTATACCACGTATTAAATTCAAAAGAATTTAAATGCGCCACTTCCTTCCTAGGAAATAGCGTTTGCAGATGCCTAGGTATCGAAGCAATAGATTTCTAATCCTTCTTAAAACGGGACATCGCATCCCATTTCTATGTTTCATGATAGGATATAATATTCAGTTAGAAGGGTTATGTATACCTCGCATACACTTGAAGTGAATGTAAATGCGACACTTTCTTGCTAGGAAGTAGCGTTTGCAGATGTCTACGTATCGTAGCATTAGAGTTCTAATGCTTCTTAAATCGCGATATCGCATCTCATTTCTATGTTTCATTATAAGATATATTATTCATTGTGCAGTGTTATGTATACCTCGTATTCACTTCTAAAGAATGTAAATGCGACACTCCCTTGCTAGGAAATAGCGTTTGCAAATGTCTACGTATCGTAGCAATAGAGTTCTAATGCTTCTTAAAACGAGATATCGCACCTCATTTGTATGTTTCATGATAAGATATAATAATCTTTGGGAAGTGTTATGTTTACCTCGTTTGCACTTCAAAAGATTGTAAATGTCACACGTCCTTGTATACCTCGTCAGCACGTCAAAAGATTGTAAATGCCACACTTCTTTGCTTCAAAATGCGTTTCCAGATGTCTACTTATCGAGGCAATAGAGTTCTAGGGCTTCTTAAAACGTGATGTCGCAACTCACTTCTGTGTTTCATGATATGATATGATATTCATTGCGAAGTGTTATGTATACATCATCTGCACTTCAGAGGATTGTAAATGCCACATTTTCTTCTTAGGAAATAGCGTTTCCAGATGTCTACGTATCGAAGCATTAGAGTTCTATTACTTCTCAAAACGCGATATCGCATCTCATTTCTATGTTTCATGATAAGATATAATATTCATTGCGATGTGTTATGTATTCCTCGTCTACACTTCAAATGAATGTAAATGCGACTCTTCCTTGCTAGGAAATAGCGTTTGCAGATGTCTACGTATCGTAAGCATATAGTTCCAATGCTTCTTAGAAAGCGATATCGCACCTCATTTCTATGTTTCATGATAAGATATAATATTCATTGCGAAGTGTCATGTATACCTCGCATACACTTCAAATGAATGTAAATGCGATACTTCCTTGCTAGGAAATAGCGTTTGCAGATGTTTACGTATCGTAACAATAGGGTTGTAATGCTTCTCATAACGCGATATCGCATTTGATTTCTATGTTGCATGATAAGATATAATATTCATTGCGAAGTGTCATGTATACCTCGTATTCACTTCAAAAGAATAAAAATGCGACACTTCCGTGCACGGAAAAAACGTTTGCAGATGTCTACGTATCGTAGCAATAGAGTTCTAATGCTTCTTAAAACGCGATATGGCATCTCATTTCTATGTTTCATGATAAGATATCATATTCATTGCGAAGTGTCATATACACCTCGTATTCACTTCAAAAGAATGTAAATGCGGCACTTCCGTGATAGGACAAAGCGTTTGCAGATGTCTACGTATCGAAGCAATAGAGTTCTAATGCTTCTGAAATCGAGATATCGCATCTGATTTCTATGTTTCATGATAGGATACAATAATCATTGCGAAGTGTAGCTCATACATCGCATACACTTCAAATGAGTGTAAATGCGACACTTCCTTGCTAGGTAATAGCGTTTGCAGATGTCGCCTTATCGAAGCAATAGAGTTCTAATGCTTCTTAAATTGCGATATCGCATCTCATTTCTATGTTTCATGATAAGATTTAATATTCATTGCGAAGTGTCATGTATACCTCGTATTCACTTCAAAAGAATGTAAATGCGACACATCCTTATTAGGAAATAGCGTTTGCAGATGTCTACGTATCGTAGGAATATAGTTCCAATGCTTCTTAAAAAGCGATATCGCACCTCATTTCTATGTTTCATGATAAGATATAATATTCATTGCGAAGTGTCATGTATACCTCGCATACACTTCAAATGAATGTAAATGCGATACTTCCTTGCTAGGAAATAGCGTTTGCAGATGTTTACGTATCGTAACAATAGGGTTGTAATGCTTCTCATAACGCGTTATCGCATTTGATTTCTATGTTGCATGATAAGATATAATATTCATTGCGAAGTGTCATGTGTACCTCGTATTCACTTCAAAAGAATAAAAATGCGACACTTCCGTGCACGGAAAACACGTTTGCAGATGTCTACGTATCGTAGCAATAGAGTTCTAATGCTTCTTAAAACGAGATATCGCACCTCATTTGTATGTTTCATGATAAGATATAATAATCTTTGGGAAGTGTTATGTTTACCTCGTTTGCACTTCAAAAGATTGTAAATGTCACACGTCCTTGTATACCTCGTCAGCACGTCAAAAGATTGTAAATGCCACACTTCTTTGCTTGAAAATGCGTTTCCAGATGTCTACTTATCGAGGCAATAGAGTTCTAGGGCTTCTTAAAACGTGATGTCGCAACTCACTTCTGTGTTTCATGATATGATATGATATTCATTGCGAAGTGTTATGTATACATCATCTGCACTTCAGAGGATTGTAAATGCCACATTTTCTTCTTAGGAAATAGCGTTTCCAGATGTCTACGTATCGAAGCATTAGAGTTCTATTACTTCTCAAAACGCGATATCGCATCTCATTTCTATGTTTCATGATAAGATATAATATTCATTGCGATGTGTTATGTATTCCTCGTCTACACTTCAAATGAATGTAAAAGCAACGCTTCCTTTCCAGGAAAATACGCTTCCAGATGTCTACGTATCGAAGAAATAGAGTTCTAATGCTACTTAAAACGAGACATTGCATCACATTTCTATGTTTCGTGATAAGATATAATATTCATTGCGAAGTGACACGTATACCTCGTATTCACTTCAAAAGAATATAAATACTACACTTGCTTGCAAGGGAGTCATGTTTGCAGATGTCTACGTATCGAAGCAATAGGGTTCTGGTGCATCTTAAAACGCGATATCGCATCTCATTTCTATGTTTCATGATGAGATATAATATTCATTGCGAAGTGTCATGTATACATCGTATTCACATCAAAAGAATGTAAATGCTACACTTCCTTGCTAGGAAATAGCGTTTGCAGATGTCTACGTATCGAAGCGATATGGTTCTAATGCTTCTTAAATCGAGATGTCGCATCTCATTTCTATGGCTCATGATAAGATATAATATTCATGGCGATGTGTTATGTATTCCTCGTCTACACTTCAAATGAATGTAAAAGCAACACTTCCTTTCCAGGAAAATACGCTTCCAG
The DNA here is from genome assembly GCF_050948175.1 of Xylocopa sonorina. Taxonomy (NCBI): domain Eukaryota; kingdom Metazoa; phylum Arthropoda; class Insecta; order Hymenoptera; family Apidae; genus Xylocopa; species Xylocopa sonorina. Next base: position 1,622,093 of record NW_027490119.1, read on the forward strand.
ATGTCTACGTATCGAAGTAATAGAGTTCTAATGCTTCTTAAAACGAGATATCGCATCACATTTCTATGTTTCGTGATAAGATATAATATTCATTGAGAAGTGACACGTATACCTCGTATTCACTTCAAAAGAATATAAATACTACACTTGCTTGCAAGGAAGTAATGTTTGTAGATGTCTACGTAGCGATGCAATGGGGTACTGGTGCATCTTAAAACGCGATATCGCATCTCATTTCTATGTTTCATGATGAGATATAATACTCATTGCGAAGTGTCATGTATACCTCGTATTCACTTCAAATGAATGTAAATCCGACACTTCTTTTCTAGGAAATAGCGGTTGCAGCTGTCTATGTATCGAATGTATAGCGTTCTAATGCTTCTTAAAAAGCGATATCGCATGTCATTTCTATGTTTGATGACATGGTATAACATTCATTGCGAAGTGTCATGTATACCTCGTATTCACTTCAAATGAATGTAAATCCGACACTTCTTTTCTAGGAAATAGCGTTGGCAGATGTCTACGTATCGAAGCAATAGAGTTATAATGCTTCTTAAAACCCGATATCGCATCCCATTTCTATGTTTCATGATAAGATATAATATTCATTGCGAAATGTCCTGTATACCTCGCATACACTTCAAATGAATGTAAATGCGAACCTTCCTTGCTACGAAGTAGAGTTTGCAGATGTCTACGTATCGAAGCAATAGATTCCTAATGCTTCTTAAACCGCGATATAGCAACTCACTTCTACGTTTCATGATAAGATATAATATTCATTGTGCAGTGCTATGTATATCTCGTCTACACTTCAAATGAATGTAAATGCGACACTACCCTGCTAGGAACTAGCGTTTGCAGATGTCTACGTATCGAGGCAATAGAGTTCTAAGGCTGCTTAAAACGCGATATCGCATCTCATTTCTATGTATCCTGATAAGATATAATATTCATTGTGCAGTGTTATGTATACCTCGCATTCACTTCAAATGATGGTAAATGCGACACTTCCTTGCTAGGATATAGCGATGGCAGATGTCTACCTATCGTAGCAACATAGTTCTAATGCTTCTGAAAACGAGATATCGCATCTCATTTCAATGTTCTATGATAAGATATAATATTCATTGGCGATTGTCATGTATGCCTCGCATATAATTCAAATGAATAAAAATGCGACACTTCCTTGCTAGCAACTGGCGTTTGCAGATGTCTACGTATCGAAGCAATGGCGTTCTAATGCTTCGTAAATCGCCATATCGCACCTCATTTCTATGTTTCATGATAAGATATAGTATTCACTGTGGATTGTTATGTATACCTCGTATTCACAGCAAAAGAATGTAAGTGCAACACTTCCTTGATATTAAATAGCGTTTGCAGATGACTACGTATCGTAGCAATAGATTTCTAATGCTTTATAAATCGCGATATCGCATCTCATTCCTATGTTTCATGATGAGATATAACATTCATTGTGGAATGTTATGTATACCTCGTATTCACTTCAAAAGAATGTAAATACGACACTTCCTTCCTTGGAAATAGCGTTTTCAGATATCTGCGAATCGAAGCAATAGTTTTCTAATGCTTCTTAAATCGTGATATCGCATGTCATTCCTATATTTCATGACATGATATAATATTTATTGTGGAGTGTTATGTGTACCTTGTATTCACTTCATAAGAATGTAAGTGCGACTCTTTCTTCCTATTAAATAGCTTTATCAGATGTCTACGTGTCGTAGCAACAGAATTGTTATGCTTTTTAAATTGCGATATAGCGCCTCATTTCTATGTGTCATGATAAGGTATAATATTCATTGTGGAGTGTTATGTATACCTCGTATTCACTTCAAAAGTATGTAAATGCGACACTTCCTTGCTAGGAATTAGCGTTTGCAGATGTCTACGTATCGACTCAATAGAGTTCCAATGCGTCTTAAATCGCGATATCGCATCTCATTTCTATGTTCCATGATAAGATATAATATTCATTGCGAAGTGTATTGTATACCTCGCATACACTTCAAATGATTGTAAATGCGACACTTCCTTGCTAGGAAATAGCGTTAACAGATGTCTACGTATCGAAGCAATAGAATTCTAATGCTTCTTAAATCGTCATATCGCATCTCATTTCTATGTTTCATGATAAGATATAATATTCATTGCGAATGGTTATATGTATCTCGTCTACACTTAATAAGAATGTAAAGGCGACACTTCCGTGCTTGGATGTAGCGTTTCCAGATATCTACGTATCGAAGCAATAGAGTTCTAATGCTTCTTAAGACGGGATGTCGGATCTCATTTCTATGTTTCATGAGAGGACATAATATTCATTGCGAAGTGTTATGTATTCACCGTCTGCACTTGAGATGTATGTAAATGCGACACTTCCTTTCAAGGAAATTACGTTTCGAGATGTCTACGTATCGATGCAATAGAATTCTAATGCTTCCTATAACGCGACATCGCACCTCATCTCTATGCCTCACGATAAGATATAATATTCATTGGGAAGTGGCTTGAATTCATCGTCCACACTTGAAATGTATGTAAATGCGACACTTCCTTTCTAGGAAATTACGTTTCCAGATGTCTGCGTCTCGAAGCAATAGAGTTCTAATGCTTATTAATACGGGATGTCGCATCTCATTTCTATGTTTCATGATAGGATATAATGTTCATTGCGAAGTGTTATGTATCCCTCGTATTCACATCAAAAGAAGGTAATTGCGTCTCTTCCTTGCGAGGAAATAGAGTTTCCAGATGACTACGTATCATAGCAATAGAGATCTAATTCTCCTTAAATCGCGATATCGCATCTCACTTCTATGTTTCATGATAAGATATAATATTCATTGCGAAGTGTTATGTATTCCTCGCCTACACTTCAATTGTATGTAAATGCGACACCTCCTTTCTAGGAAATTACGTTTCCAGAAGTCTACGTATCGAAGCAATAGATTTCTAATGCTTCTTAAAACGCGATATCGCATCTCATTTCTGTGTCTCATGATAAATATATAATATTCACTGCGAAGTGTCATGTATACCTCATATTCACTGCAAAAGAATGTAAATGCGGAACTTCCTTGCTAGGAAGTAGCGTTTGCAGATGTCTCCGTATCGAAGCATAGAGTTCTAATGCTTCTTAAATCGCGATATCGCATTTCATTTCTATGATTCGTGATAAGGTACAATATTCATTGTGAAATGTTATGTGTACCTCGTATTCACTTCAGAAGAATGCAAATGCGACTCTTCCTTGCTATTAAATAGCGTTTGCAGATGTCTACGTATCGTAGTAATAGAGTTCTAATGCTTTTTTAGCGCGATATCGCATCCCATTTCTGCGTTTCATGATAAGATATAATATTCATTGTGGAGTATTATGTATACCTCGTATTCACTTCAAAAGAACGTAAATGCGACACTTCCTTGCTAGGAAATAGCGTCTGCAGATGTCTACGTATCGTAGCAGTAGGGTTCGAATGCTTCTTAAAACGAGATATAGCATCTCATTTCTGTTTCATTATAAGATATAATATTCATTGCGAAGTGTCATGTATACCTTGCATACACTTCAAATGAATGTAAATGCGACACTTCCTTGCTAGGAAATAGCATTGGCAGATGTCTACGTATCGAAGCAATAGGGTTCTAATGTTTCTTAAAACGAGATATAGCACCTCATTTCTGTTTTAGGATAAGATATAATATTCATTGCGGAGTGTCATGTATACTTCGTATTAATTTCAAATGAATGTAAATGCGACTCTTCCTTGCTAGGAAATATCGTCTGTAGATGTCTACTTATCGATGCAATAGAGTACTAATGCTTCTTAAAACGCGAAATCGCTCCTCATTGCTATGTTTCATGATAAGATATAATGTTCATTGTGGAGTGTTATGTATACCTCGTATTCGCTTCAAAAGAATGTAAATGCGACACTTCCTTGCTAGGAAATAGCGTCTGCAGATGTCAATGTACCGTAGCAATAGGGTTCTAATGCTTCTTAAAGCGCGAATCGGTCCTCATTCCTATGTTTCACGTTAAAATATAATATTCATTGTGGAGTGTTATATATACCTCGTATTCGCTTCAAAAGAATGTAAATGCGACAGTTCCTTCCAAGGTAATAGCGTCTGCAGATGTTTACGTATCGAAGCAATAGTGTTCTAATGCTTCTTAAAACGCGAAATCGCTCCTCATTTCTATGCTTCATGATAAGATATAATATTCATTGTGGAGTGTTGTGTATACCTCGTATTCACATCAAAAGAATGTAAATGCGACACTTCTTTGCTAGGAAATAGCGTCTGCAGATGTCTACGTATCGTGGCAATAGAGTTCTAAAGCTTCTTAAAACGCGATATGGCATCTCATTTCTATGTTTCATGGTAAGATATAATAATCATTGCGAAGTGTCATGTATACCTCGCATACACATCAACTGAATGTAAATGCGTCACGTCCTTGCTAGAAAATAGCGTCTGCTGATGTCTACGTATCGTAGCAATAGGGTTCTAATGCTTCTTAAAACGCGATATTGCATCTCTTTTCTATGTTTCATGATAAGATGTAATATTCATTGCGAAGGGTCATGTATACCTCGGATTCACTTCAAAAGTATGTAAATGCGACACTTCCTTGCAAGGAAGTAGCGTTTGCAGATGTCTGCGTATCGAAGCAATGGAGATCTAATGCTGCTTAGAACGCGAAACCGCTCCTCATTTCTATGTCTCTTGATATGATATAATATTCATTGCGAAGTGTTATGTATTCCTCGTCTACACTTCAAATGAAGGTCAATGCGACACTTCCTTGCTAGGAAATAGCGTTGGCAGATGTCTACGTATCGAAGAATTGAGTTCAAGTGCATCTTAAAACGCGATATCGCATCTCATATCTATTTCTTATGATAAGATATAATATTCATTGGGAAGTGTTATGTGTTCCTCGTGTACACTTCAAATGAATGTAAATGCGACATTTCCTTTCTAGGAAATTACGTTCCCAGATATCTCTACATCGAAGCTATAGAGTTCCAATGCTCCATAAAAAGCGATATCGCATCTCATTTCTATGTTTCATGATAAGATTTAATATTCATTGTGGAGTGTTATGTATTCCTCGTCTACACTTCAAATGAATGTAAATGCGACACTTGCTTTCTAGGAAATTATGTTTGCAGATGTCTACGTGTCGAAGCAATAGAGTTCTAATGCTTCTTAAAGCGCGATATCGCATCTCATTTCTATGCCTCATGACAAGCTATTATATACTTTGCGAAGTTTTAAGTATTCCTCGTCTACACTTCAAATGAAGGCAAATGCGACACTTCCTTTCTAGGAAATTACGTTTCCAGATGTCTACGTATTGAAGCAATAGCGTTCTAGTGCTTCCTAAAACGCGACATCGCATCCCATTTCTATGTCTCATGATAAGATATATTATTCATTGCGAAGTGTTATGTATTTCTGGTCTACACTTCAAATGAATGTAAATGCGACACTTCCTTGCTAGGTAATAGCGTCTGCAGATGTCTAGGTATCAAAGCAATAGAGTTCTAATGCTTCTTAAAACGCGAAATCGCTCCTCATTTCTATGCTTCATGATAAGATATAATATTCATTGTGGAGTGTTGTGTATACCTCGTATTCACTTCAAAAGAATGTAAATGCGACACTTCCTTACTAGGAAATAGTGTCTGCAGATGTCTACGTATCGTAGCAATAGAGTTCTAATGCTTCTGAAAACGCAATATCGCATCTCATTTCTATGTTTCATTATAAGATATAATATTCATTCTGGAGTGTTATGTATACCTCGTATTCACTTCAACAGATTGTAAATGCGACACATCCTTCCTAGGTAATAGCGTCTGCAGATGTTTACGTATCGAAGCAATAGAGTTCTAATGCTTCTTAAAACGCGATACCGCTTCTCAGATATATGTTTCATGATAAGATGTAATATTCACTGCGAAGTTACATGTATGCCTCGTATTCACTTCAAAAGAATGTAAATGCGACACTTCCTTGCTAGGAAATAGCGTTTGCAAATGTCTACGTATCGTAGCAACAGAGTTCTAACGATTCTTAATTCGCTATATCGCATCTCATTTCTACGATTCATGATAAGATATAATATTCATAGCGAGGTGACGTGCATACCTCGTATTCACTTCAAAAGAATGTAAATGCAACACTTCCTTGCTTGGAAATAGCGTTTGCAGATGTCTACGTATCGTAGCAATAAATTTCTAATGCATCTTATATCGCGATACCGCATCTCATTTCTATGTTTCAAGTTAATATATAATATTCATTGTGCAATATCATGTATACCTCGTATTCACCTCAAAAGAATGTAAATGCGACAGTTCCCTGCTAGGGAATAGCGTTTGCATATATCTACGTATCGTAGCCAGCTTGTTATAATGCTTCTTAAAACGAGATATCGCATCTCATTTCTATGTTTCATGATAACATATAATATTCATTGCGAAGTGTTATGTATACCTCGCATACACTTCAAATGAATATAAATCCGACACTTCCTTGCTAGGAAATAGCGATTGCAGATGTCTACGTATTGAAGCCATCGAGTTCTAGTGCTTCTCAAAACGTCATATCGCATCTCATTTCTATGTTTCATGATAAGATATAATATTCATTGCGAAGTGTCATGTATACCTTGTACTCACTTCAAAGGAATGTAAATGCGACACTTCCCTGCTAGGAAATAGCGTTTGCAGATGCTTACGTATCGTAGCAATAGATTTCTAATGCTTCTTAAAACGCGATATGGCATGTCATTTCTATGTTTCATGATAAGATATAATATTCATTGCGATCTGTCATGTATACCCTGTATTCACTTCAAAAGAATGCAAATGCGACACCTCCTTTCTACGAAATAACGTTTCCAGATGTCTACGTATCGAAGCAACTGAGTTCCAATGCTTCTTAAACCGCGAAACGCATCTCATTTCTATGTCTCATAATAAGGTATAATATTCACTGTGCAGTGTTATGTATACCTCGCATTCACTTCAAAAGAATGTAAGTGCGACACTTCCTTGCTATTAGATAGCGATTGCAGATGTCTACGTATCGTAGCAGTAGAATTCTAATACTTCTTAAACCGCGATATCGCATCTCCTTCCGGTGTTTCATGATAAAATATAATATTCATTGTGGAGTGTTGTGTATACCTCGCATACACATCAAATGAATGTAAATGCGACATATCCTTTCTAGGAAATAGCGTTTCCAGATGTCTACGTATCGAAGAAATAGAGTTCTAATGCTTCTTAAAACGCGATATCGCATCTCATTTCTATGTTTCAAGATAAGATATAATATTCATTGCGAAGTGTCATGTATACCTCGCATACACATCAAATGAATGTAAATGCGACACTTCCTTGCTAGGATATAGCGTTTGCAGATGTCCACGTATCGTAGCAATAGAGTTCTGGTGCTTCTTAAATCGCGATATCGCATCTCATTTCTATGTTTCACGATAGGATATAATAATCATTGCGAAGTGTCATGTATACCTCGTTTTCACTTCAAGAGAATGTAAATGCGACACTTCCATGCTAGGAAATAGCGTTGGCAGATGTGTACGTATCCATGAAATAGAGATCTACTGCTTCTTAAAATGCCATATCGCATCTCATTTCTCTGTTTCATGATAAGATATAATATTCATTGTGGAGTGTCATGTATACCTCGCATACACATCAAATGAATGTAAATGCGGCACATCCTTGCTGGGAAATAGCGTTTGCAGATGTCTACGTATCGTAGCAACAGAATTCTAACGCTTCTTAAAACGAGATATCGCATCTCGTTTCTATGTTTTATGATAAGATATAATATCCATTGTGGATTGTTATGTATACCTCGTATTCACTTCAAAAGAATGTAAATGCGACACTTCCTTGCTAGCAAGTAGCGTTTGCAGATACCTACGTATCGAAGCAACAGAGTACAAATGCTACTAAAAACGCGAAATCGCTCCACATTTATATGCTACATGATAAGTTGTAATATTCATTGTGCAGTGTTATGTATATCCCGTCTACACTTCAAATGAATGTAAATGCGACACTTCCTTGCTTGGAAATAGCGTTTGCAGATAACTACGTATCGTATCATTAGATTTCTACAGCTTCTCAAATGGCGATATCGCATCTCATTTCTATGCCTCATGATAAGATATAATATTCATTGCGGAGTGTATACCTGGGATACTCTTCAAATGAATGTAAATGCGACACTTCCATGCTAGGAAATAGCGTTTGCAGATGTCTACGTATCGATGCAATAGAGTTTTAACGCTTCTTAAATCGCGATATCGCATATCATTTCTATGTTTCATGATAAGATATAATATTCATTGCGAAGTGTCTTGTATACCTCGCATACACTTCAAGTGAATTTAAATGCGATACTTCATTGCTAGGAAATAGCGTTGGCAGATGTCTACGTATCGAAGCAATAGAGTTCTAATGCTTCTTAAATCGCCATATAGCATCTCATTTCAGTGTTTCATGATAAGTTATAATATTCATTGCGAAGTGTCATGTTTACCTTGTATTCATTCCAGAAGAATGTATTTGCGACACTTCCATGCCACGAGATAGCGTTTGCGGGTGTCTACGTATCGTAGCAATAGAGTTCTTATGCTTCTTAAATCGCGATGTCGCCTCAAATTTCTATGTTTCGTGATGAGGTATAATATTCATCGTGTAGTGTTATGTATATCTCGCATACACTTCAAATGAATGTAAATGCGACACTTGCTTGCTAGGAAGTAGCGTTTGCAGATGCCTACGTATCGAAGCAATAGAGTTCTAATGCTTCTCAAAACGCGATATGGCATCTCATTTCCATGTTTCATGGTTAGATATAATATTAATTGCGAGGTGTCATGTGTACCTCGTATTCACTTAAAAAGTATGTAAATGCGACACATCCTTGCAAGGAAATAGCGTTTGCAGATGGTTACGTATCGAAGCAATAGAGTTCTAATGGTACTTAAAACGCGAAATCGATCCTCATTCCTTGGTGTCATGATAAGACATAATATTCATTGCGAAGTGTTATGTATACCTCGCATACACTTCAAATGAATGTAAATGCGACACTTCCTTGCTAAGAAATAGCGCTTGCAGATGTCTGCGTATCGTAGCATTAGAGTTCTAATGCTCCTCAAAACGCGATATCGCATCTCATTTCTATGTCTCATGATAAGATATAACATTCATTGGGAAGTGTCATGTATTCCTCCTCCACACGTCAAATGAATGTAAATGCGACACTTCCTTTCTAGGAAATTACGTTTCCAGATGTCTACGTATCGAAGCAATAGAGTTCTAAAGCTCCCCAAAACGCGATATTGCATCTCATTTCGATGTTTCATGATAAGATATAATATTCATTGCGAAGTGTCACTTATATCTCGCATACACTAAAAAAGAAAGTAAATGCGACACATCCTTGCTAGGAAATAGCGTTTGCAGATGTCTACGTATCGAAGCAATAGAGTTCTAATGATTCTTAAAACGAGATGTCGGATCTCATTCCTATGTTTCATGGTAAGATATAATATTCATGCGAAGTGTTATGTATACCTTGTCTACACTTCAAATGAATGCAAGTACCACCCTTTCTTGCCAGGAAATAGCGTTTGCAGGTGTCTACGAATCGCAGCAATAGTGTTCCAATGCTTCCTAAAACGCGATATCGCATATCGTTTCTATGTTTCATGATAAGATATAATATTCACTGCGTAGTGTCATGTATACCACGTATTCACTTCAGAAGAATGTAAATGTGACACTTTCTTGCTAGGAAACAGCGTTTGCAGATGTCTCCGTATCGAAGCAAAAGGGGTTCTAATGCTTCTTAAATCGCGATATCGCATCTCATTTCTATGTTTCGTGATAAGATATAATATTCATTATGGAGCGTTATGTATACCTCGTATTCGCTTTAAAAGAGTGTAATTGCGATTTTTCCTTGCTAGGAAATAGAGTCTGCAGATATCTACGTATCGTAGCAATAGAGTTCTAATGCTTCTTAAAACGAGATACCGCATCTCATTTCTATCTTTCAGGATAAGATATGATATTCATTGTGGAGTGTTACGTTTATCTCGTATGCACCTGAAAAGAATGTAAATGCGACGCTTCCTTCCTAGGAAATAGTGTTTACAGATTTATACGTATCGTAGAAGTAATGTTCTAATGCATTCCAAAACACAATATCGCATCTCACTTCTAAGTTTCACGATAAGATATAATATTCATTGCGAAGTGTCATGAATACCTCGCATACACATCAAATGAATGTAAATGCGACACTTCCTTGTTAGGAAATAGCGTCTCCAGGTGTGTACGTATCGTAGCAATAAATTTCTAATGGTTCTTAAAACGAGATATCGCATCTCACTTCTATGTTTCACGATAAGATATAATATTCATTGCGACGTGTCATGCATACCTCGTATTCACTTCAAAAGAATGTAAATCCGACACTTTCTTGCTGGGAAATAGCGTTTGCAGATGTCTACGTATCGAAGCAATAGAGTTCTAATGCTTCTAGAAACGGGATATCGCATCTCATTTCTATGTTTCATGATAAGATATAATATTCGTTGCGAAGTTTCATGTATTCCTCGTATTCACTTCAAGTGAATGTAAATTCGACACTTTCTTGCTAGGAAATAGCGTTTGCAGATGTCTACGTATCGAAGCAATAGAGATCAAACGCTTCTTAAAACGCGATATCGCATCTCATTTCTATGTTTCAAGATAATATATAATATTCATTGTGAAATGTTATGTGTACCTCGTCAACACTTCAAATCAATGTAAATACGACAGTTCCTTGGCAGGAAATAGCGATTGTAGATGTCTACGAATCGGAGCAATAGAGTTCTGGTGCTTCTTAAAACGGGATATCGCATCCCATTTATATGTCTCATGATAAGATATAATATTCATTGCGAAGTGTCATGTATACCTCGTATTCACTTCAAAAGAATTAAATGCGACACTTCCTTGCTAGGAAATAGCGTTCCCAGATGTCTACGTATAGAAACAATAGGGTTCTAATGCTTCTTCAAACGAGACTTCGAATCCCATTTCAATGTTTCATGATGGGATATAATATTCATTGCGAAGTGCCGTGTATTCCTCTAATTGACATCAAAAGAATGTAAATACGACACTTCCTTGCTAGGAGGTAGCGTTTCCACATGTCTAAGTATCGAAGCAATAGAGTTCCAATGCTTCTTAAATCGCGATATCGCATCTCATTTCTATGTTTCATAATAAGATATAATATTCATTGTGCAGTGTTTTGTATACCAAGTATTGGCTTCAAAAGTATGTAAATGCGACACTTTCTTGCTAGGAGATAGTATTGGCAGGTGTCAACGTATCGAAGCAGTAGAGTTCAAATGCTGCTTAAATCGCGATATCGCATCTCATTTCTATGTTTCATGATGAGATATAATATTCATTGTGCAGTGTTATGTTTATATCGTCTACACTTCAAATGAATGTAACTGCGGCACTTCCCTGCTAGGAAATGGCGTTTGCAGATGTCTAGGTATCGTAGCAATAGAGTTCTAATGCTTCTCAAAACACGATATCGCATCTCATTTCTATGCTTCATGATAAGATATAATATTCATTGCCACGTGTCATGTATACCTCGTTCACACTTCAAATGAATGTAAATGCGACACTTCCTTGCTAGGAAATAGCGTTTGCAGATGAGTACGTATCGAAGAAGTAGAGTTCTAATGCATCTTAATTGGCGATATCGCATCTCATTTCTATGTTTCATGGTTAGATATAATATTCATTGTGCAGCGTTATGTATACCCCGTATTCACCTCAAAAGAATGTAAATGCGACACTTCCTTGCTAGGAAATAACGTTTCCAGATGTCTACGTATCGAAACAATAGATTTCTAATGCTTCTTAAACCGCGATATCGCATCTCATTTCTGCATTCATGATAAGATATAATATTCACCGCGAAGTGTTATGTATACCTCATATACACTTCAAATGAATGTTAATGCGACACTTCCTTACTAGCCAATAGCGACTGCAGATTTCTGCGTATCGAAGCAATAGAGTTCTAATGCTTCTTAATTCGCAATATCGCATCTCCTTTCTATGTCTCATGATTAGATATAATATTCATTACGAAGTGTCATGTATACCTCGTATTCCTTTCAAGAGAATGTAAATGCGACACTTCCGTGCTTGGAAATAGCGTTTGCAGATGTTTACGTATCGAAGCAATAGAGACCTAATGCTTCCTAATTCGCGATATCGCATCTCATTTCTGTGTTTCATAATAAGATATAATATTCATTGTGCAGTGCTATGTGTACCTCGTATTCACTTCAAAAGAATGATAATGCGTCACTTTCCTGCTAGGAAATAGCGTTTGCAGATGTCTATGTATCGAAGCAATAGCGGTCTAATGCTTCTTAAAACGAGATATCGCATCTCATTTCTGTGTCTCATGATAAGATATAATATTCATTGCGAAGTGGCATGTATACCTCATATTCACTTCAATTGAATGTAAATGCGACACTTCCTAGCTAGGAAGATGCGTTTACAGATGTCTACGTATCGAAGCAATAGAGCTGTGATGCTTCTTAAATCGCGATACCGCATCTCATTTCTGTGTTTCATGATAAGATATAATATTCATTGTGCAGTGTTATGTATACCTTGTATTCACTTCAAAGGAATGTAAACTCGACACTTCCTTGCTATTAAATAGCGTTTGCAGACGTCTACGTATCGAAGCAATAGTGCTCCAGTGCTTCTTAAATCGCGATATCGCATCTCATTAGTATGTTTCATGACACGATATAATATTCATTGCGAAGGGCTATGCATACCTGGTCCACAATTCAAAGGAATGTAAATGCGCCACTTCCTTGCTAGGAAATAGCGATTCCCGATATCTACGCATCGAAGCAATAGAGTTCTAAAGCTTCTTATATCGCGATATCGCATCTCATTACTATGTTTCATTATAAGATATAATATTCATTGTGCAGTGTTATCTCTACATCGTATTCACCCCAAAAGAATGTAAATGCGACCCTTCCTTGCTAGGGAATAGCGTTTGCAAATGTCTACGTATCGTAGCAATAGAGTTCTAACGCTTCTTAAATCGCGATATCGCATCTCATTTCTATGTTTCATGATGAGATATTATATTCATTGCGAAGTGTCATGTATACCTCGTATTCACTTCAAAAGTTTGTAAATGCGACAATTCATGGCTAGATAGTAGCGTTTGCAGATATCTACGTATCGGATCAATAGAGTTCTAATTCTTCTTAAAACGCGATATCGCATCTCACTTTTATGTTTCTTGATAAGATATAGTATTCATTGCGAAGTGTCACTTATTCCTCGCATACACTTTAAATGGATGTAAATGCGACACTTCATTGCTCGGAGAAAGCGTTCGCAGATGTCTACGCAACGAAGCAATAGAGTTCTAATGCTTCTTAAAACGGGATATTGTGTCTCATTTCTGTGTTTCGTGATAAGGAATAATATTCATTTCGAAGTGTCGTGTATACCTCGTATTCACTTGATAAGAATGTAAATGCGACACTTCCCTGTTAGGAAGTAGCGTCTGCAAATGTCTACGTATCGTAGGAATAGAGATCTAATGCTTCTGAAAACGCGATATCGCATCTCATTTCTATGTTTCATGATAACATATAATATGCATTGCGAAGAGTCATGTGTTCCTCGTCTTCACTTCAAATGAATGTAAATGCGACACTTCCTTGCTAGGAAATAGCGATTGCAGATGTCTACGTATCGTAGCAAGCGTGTTATAAAGCTTCTTAAAACGAGATATCGCTTCTCATTTCTATGTTTCATGACAACATATAATATTCATTGTGCAATGTTATGTATACCTCGCATTCACTTCAAAAGAATATAAATGCGACACTTCCTTGCTAGGAAATAGCGATTGCAGATTTCTGCGTATCGTAGCATTAGGTCTCTGTTGCATCTCAAAACGCGATATCGCATTACATTTCTATGTTTCATGATAAGATATAATATTTATTGCGAAGTGTCAAGTATACATCGCATACACTTCAAATGAATGTAAATGCGACACTTCCTTGCTACGAAATAGCGTTTGCAGATGTCTACGTATCGTGGCAATAGTGTTCTAATGCTTCTCAAAACGCGATATCGCATCTCATTTCTATGTTTCATGATAACATATAATATGCATTGCGAAGAGTCATGTGTTCCTCGTCTTCACTTCAAATGAATGTAAATGCGACACTTCCTTGCTAGGAAATAGCGATTGCAGATGTCTACGTATCGTAGCAAGCATGTCATAATGCTTCTTAAAACGAGATATCGCTTCTCATTTCTATGTTTCATGACAACATATAATATTCATTGTGCAATGTTATGTATACCTCGTATTCACTTCAAAACAATATAAATGCGGCACTTCCATGTAGGAAATAGCGTTTGCAGATGTCTCCGCATCGAAGCCATACTGTTCTAATGCTTGCTAAATCGCGATATCGCATCTCATTTCTATGGTTCATGATAAGATATAATATTCATTGTGGTGTGTTATGTATACCTCGTATTCATCTCAAAAGAATGTAAATGCGACACTTCCTTGCTAGGAAATAGCGTTTCCAGATGTCTACGTATCGAAGCAATGGAGTTCTAATGCTTCTTAAAACGGGATGTCGCATCACATTTCTATGTTTCTTGATAAGATATAATATTCACTGCGAAGTGTCATGTATTCCTCGAATTCACTTCAAAAGAATGTAAATGCGACACTTCCTTGCTTGGATATAACGTTTGCAGATGTCTACGTATCGAAGCAATAGAGTTCTAGTGCTTCTTAAAACGAGATATCGCATCTCATTTCTAAGTTTCATGATAAGTTGTAATATTCGTTGCGAAGTGTTATGTATACAACGCACACACTTACAATGAATGTAAATGCGACACTTCCTCGCTAGGAAATAGCGTTTGCATATGTCTACGTATCGAAGTAATAGGGTTCGAATGCTTCTTAAAACGAGATATCGCATCTCATTTCTATGTTTCATGATAAGATATAATATTCATTGCGAAGTGTCATGTATACCTCTTATTCACTTCAAAGGAATGTAAATGCGACACTTCCTTGTTAGGAAATAGCGACCGCAGGTATCTACGTATCGTAGCAATAGAGTTCTAGTTCTTCTTAAATCGCCATATCGCATCTCATTTCTATGTTTCATTATAAGATATAACATTCATTAGGAAGTGTCATGTATACCTGGCATAAACTTCAAATGAATGTAAACGCAACACTTCCTTGCTAGGAAATAGCGTTTGCCGATATCTACGTATCGAAGCAATACAGTTCGAATGCTTCTTAAATCGCGATATCGCATCTCATTTCTATGTTTCGTGATAAGATATAATATTCATTGTGGAGTGTTACGTATACCTCGTATTCATGTCAAAAGAATGTAAATGCGACACTTTCTTGCTAGGAAATAGCGTTTGCAGATTTCTCCGTGTCATAGCAATTGTTTTCTAATGCTTCTTAAAACAAGATATCGCATCACATTTCCATGTTTCATAATAAGATATAATATTCATTGCGAAGTGTCATGTATACTTCGTATTCACTTCAAGAGAATGTGAATGCGACACTTCCTTGCTAGGAAGTAGCGTTTCCAGATGTCTACGTATCGAAGCAATAGGGTTCTAATGCTTCTTAAAACGAGATGTCGCATCTCATTTGTATGTTTCACGATAAGATATAATATTCATTGCGAGGTGTCATGAATACTTCGTATTCACTTCAAAAGAATGTAAATGCGACACTTCTTTTCTAGGAAATAGTGTTTCCACATGTCTACGTATCGAAACAATAGTGTTCTAGTGCTTCTTAAAACGCGATATAGCATCTCATTTTTATGTTTCATGATAACATATAATATTCATTGTGAAGTGTCATGTATTCTTCGTAATCTCTTCAAAAGAATGTAAATGCGACACTTCCTTGCTAGGAAATAGCGTTTGCAGATGTCTACGTATCGAAGCAATAGAGTTCTAATGCTTCCTTAAATCGCGATATCGCACCTCATTTCTATGTTTCATGATAAGATATAATATTCATTGCGAAGTGTCACTTATACCTCGCAAACACTTCAAATGGATGTAAATGCGACACTTCATTGCTAATAAATAGCGTTTGCAGATGTCTACGTATCGAAGAAATAGAGTTCTAATGCTTCTTAAATCGCGATATCGCATGTCATTTCTATGCTTCATGATAAGATACAATATTCATTGCGTAGAGTCACTTCCACCTCATACACACATCTAATGAATGTAAATGCGACACCTCGTTGCTATTAAATAGAGTTTGCAGATGTCTACGTGTTGTAGCAATAGAGTTCTAATGCTTCTTAAAACGCGTGTTCGCATCTCATCTCTATGTTTCATGATAAGATATAATTTTCATTGCGATGTGTTATGTATTCCTTGTCTACACTTCAAATGGATGTAAATGCGACATTTCCTTTCTAGGAAATTACGTTTCCAGATGTCTACGCTACGATGTAATAGAGATCTAATGCTTCTTAAAACGCGATATCGCATCTCATTCCTATGTTTCATGATAAGATATAATATTCATTGTGGTGTGTTATATATACCTCGTATTCATCTCAAAAGAATGTAAATGCGACACTTCCTTGCTAGGAAATAGCGTTGGCAGATGTCTACGTATCGAAGCAATAGAGTTCTAATGCTTCTTAAATCGCCATATCGCATCTCTTTTCTATGTTTCATGATAAGATATAATATTCATTGTGCAGTGTTATGTATACCTCGTATTCACTTCAAAACAATATAAATGCGGCACTTCCATGTAGGAAATAGCGTTTGCAGATGTCTCCGCATCGAAGCCATATTGTTCTAATGCTTGCTAAATCGCGATATCGCATCTCATTTCTATGGTTCATGATGAGATATAATATTCATTGTGGTGTGTTATGTATACCTCGTATTCATCTCAAAAGAATGTAAATGCGACACTTCCTTGCTAGGAAATAGCGTTTCCAGATGTCTACGTATCGAAGCAATGGAGTTCTAATGCTTCTTAAAACGGGATGTCGCATCACATTTCTATGTTTCTTGATAAGATATAATATTCACTGCGAAGTGTCATGTATTCCTCGAATTCACTTCAAAAGAATGTAAATGCGACACTTCCTTGCTTGGATATAACGTTTGCAGATGTCTACGTATCGAAGCAATAGAGTTCTAGTGCTCCTTAAAACGAGATATCGCATCTCATTTCTAAGTTTCATGATAAGTTGTAATATGCGTTGCGAAGTGTTATGTATACAACGCATACACTTACAATGAATGTAAACGCGACACTTCCTCGCTAGGAAATAGCGTTTGCATATGTCTACGTATCGAAGCAATAGGGTTCGAATGCTTCTTAAAACGAGATATCGCATCTCATTTCTATGTTTCATGATAAGATATAATATTCATTGCGATGTGTCATGTATACCTCTTATTCACTTCAAAGGAATGTAAATGCGACACTTCCTTGTTAGGAAATAGCGACCGCAGGTATCTACGTATCGTAGCAATAGAGTTCTAATTCTTCTTAAATCGCCATATCGCATCTCATTTCTATGTTTCATGATGAGATATAATATTCATTGTGCAGTGTTATGTTTATATCGTCTACACTTCAAATGAATGTAACTGCGGCACTTCCCTGCTAGGAAATGGCGTTTGCAGATGTCTAGGTATCGTAGCAATAGAGTTCTAATGCTTCTCAAAACACGATATCGCATCTCATTTCTATGCTTCATGATAAGATATAATATTCATTGCCACGTGTCATGTATACCTCGTTCACACTTCAAATGAATGTAAATGCGACACTTCCTTGCTAGGAAATAGCGTTTGCAGATGAGTACGTATCGAAGAAGTAGAGTTCTAATGCATCTTAATTGGCGATATCGCATCTCATTTCTATGTTTCATGGTTAGATATAATATTCATTGTGCAGCGTTATGTATACCCCGTATTCACCTCAAAAGAATGTAAATGCGACACTTCCTTGCTAGGAAATAACGTTTCCAGATGTCTACGTATCGAAACAATAGATTTCTAATGCTTCTTAAACCGCGATATCGCATCTCATTTCTGCATTCATGATAAGATATAATATTCACCGCGAAGTGTTATGTATACCTCATATACACTTCAAATGAATGTTAATGCGACACTTCCTTACTAGCCAATAGCGACTGCAGATTTCTGCGTATCGAAGCAATAGAGTTCTAATGCTTCTTAATTCGCAATATCGCATCTCCTTTCTATGTCTCATGATTAGATATAATATTCATTACGAAGTGTCATGTATACCTCGTATTCCTTTCAAGAGAATGTAAATGCGACACTTCCGTGCTTGGAAATAGCGTTTGCAGATGTTTACGTATCGAAGCAATAGAGTCCTAATGCTTCCTAATTCGCGATATCGCATCTCATTTCTGTGTTTCATAATAAGATATAATATTCATTGTGCAGTGCTATGTGTACCTCGTATTCACTTCAAAAGAATGATAATGCGTCACTTTCCTGCTAGGAAATAGCGTTTGCAGATGTCTATGTATCGAAGCAATAGCGGTCTAATGCTTCTTAAAACGAGATATCGCATCTCATTTCTGTGTCTCATGATAAGATATAATATTCATTGCGAAGTGGCATGTATACCTCATATTCACTTCAATTGAATGTAAATGCGACACTTCCTAGCTAGGAAGATGCGTTTACAGATGTCTACGTATCGAAGCAATAGAGCTGTGATGCTTCTTAAATCGCGATACCGCATCTCATTTCTGTGTTTCATGATAAGATATAATATTCATTGTGCAGTGTTATGTATACCTTGTATTCACTTCAAAGGAATGTAAACTCGACACTTCCTTGCTATTAAATAGCGTTTGCAGACGTCTACGTATCGAAGCAATAGTGCTCCAGTGCTTCTTAAATCGCGATATCGCATCTCATTAGTATGTTTCATGACACGATATAATATTCATTGCGAAGGGCTATGCATACCTGGTCCACAATTCAAAGGAATGTAAATGCGCCACTTCCTTGCTAGGAAATAGCGATTCCCGATATCTACGCATCGAAGCAATAGAGTTCTAAAGCTTCTTATATCGCGATATCGCATCTCATTACTATGTTTCATTATAAGATATAATATTCATTGTGCAGTGTTATCTCTACATCGTATTCACCCCAAAAGAATGTAAATGCGACCCTTCCTTGCTAGGGAATAGCGTTTGCAAATGTCTACGTATCGTAGCAATAGAGTTCTAACGCTTCTTAAATCGCGATATCGCATCTCATTTCTATGTTTCATGATGAGATATTATATTCATTGCGAAGTGTCATGTATACCTCGTATTCACTTCAAAAGTTTGTAAATGCGACAATTCATGGCTAGATAGTAGCGTTTGCAGATATCTACGTATCGGATCAATAGAGTTCTAATTCTTCTTAAAACGCGATATCGCATCTCACTTTTATGTTTCTTGATAAGATATAGTATTCATTGCGAAGTGTCACTTATTCCTCGCATACACTTTAAATGGATGTAAATGCGACACTTCATTGCTCGGAGAAAGCGTTCGCAGATGTCTACGCAACGAAGCAATAGAGTTCTAATGCTTCTTAAAACGGGATATTGTGTCTCATTTCTGTGTTTCGTGATAAGGAATAATATTCATTTCGAAGTGTCGTGTATACCTCGTATTCACTTGATAAGAATGTAAATGCGACACTTCCCTGTTAGGAAGTAGCGTCTGCAAATGTCTACGTATCGTAGGAATAGAGATCTAATGCTTCTGAAAACGCGATATCGCATCTCATTTCTATGTTTCATGATAACATATAATATGCATTGCGAAGAGTCATGTGTTCCTCGTCTTCACTTCAAATGAATGTAAATGCGACACTTCCTTGCTAGGAAATAGCGATTGCAGATGTCTACGTATCGTAGCAAGCGTGTTATAAAGCTTCTTAAAACGAGATATCGCTTCTCATTTCTATGTTTCATGACAACATATAATATTCATTGTGCAATGTTATGTATACCTCGCATTCACTTCAAAAGAATATAAATGCGACACTTCCTTGCTAGGAAATAGCGATTGCAGATTTCTGCGTATCGTAGCATTAGGTCTCTGTTGCATCTCAAAACGCGATATCGCATTACATTTCTATGTTTCATGATAAGATATAATATTTATTGCGAAGTGTCAAGTATACATCGCATACACTTCAAATGAATGTAAATGCGACACTTCCTTGCTACGAAATAGCGTTTGCAGATGTCTACGTATCGTGGCAATAGTGTTCTAATGCTTCTCAAAACGCGATATCGCATCTCATTTCTATGTTTCATGATAACATATAATATGCATTGCGAAGAGTCATGTGTTCCTCGTCTTCACTTCAAATGAATGTAAATGCGACACTTCCTTGCTAGGAAATAGCGATTGCAGATGTCTACGTATCGTAGCAAGCATGTCATAATGCTTCTTAAAACGAGATATCGCTTCTCATTTCTATGTTTCATGACAACATATAATATTCATTGTGCAATGTTATGTATACCTCGTATTCACTTCAAAACAATATAAATGCGGCACTTCCATGTAGGAAATAGCGTTTGCAGATGTCTCCGCATCGAAGCCATACTGTTCTAATGCTTGCTAAATCGCGATATCGCATCTCATTTCTATGGTTCATGATAAGATATAATATTAATTGTGGTGTGTTATGTATACCTCGTATTCATCTCAAAAGAATGTAAATGCGACACTTCCTTGCTAGGAAATAGCGTTTCCAGATGTCTACGTATCGAAGCAATGGAGTTCTAATGCTTCTTAAAACGGGATGTCGCATCACATTTCTATGTTTCTTGATAAGATATAATATTCACTGCGAAGTGTCATGTATTCCTCGAATTCACTTCAAAAGAATGTAAATGCGACACTTCCTTGCTTGGATATAACGTTTGCAGATGTCTACGTATCGAAGCAATAGAGTTCTAGTGCTTCTTAAAACGAGATATCGCATCTCATTTCTAAGTTTCATGATAAGTTGTAATATTCGTTGCGAAGTGTTATGTATACAACGCACACACTTACAATGAATGTAAATGCGACACTTCCTCGCTAGGAAATAGCGTTTGCATATGTCTACGTATCGAAGTAATAGGGTTCGAATGCTTCTTAAAACGAGATATCGCATCTCATTTCTATGTTTCATGATAAGATATAATATTCATTGCGAAGTGTCATGTATACCTCTTATTCACTTCAAAGGAATGTAAATGCGACACTTCCTTGTTAGGAAATAGCGACCGCAGGTATCTACGTATCGTAGCAATAGAGTTCTAGTTCTTCTTAAATCGCCATATCGCATCTCATTTCTATGTTTCATTATAAGATATAACATTCATTAGGAAGTGTCATGTATACCTGGCATAAACTTCAAATGAATGTAAACGCAACACTTCCTTGCTAGGAAATAGCGTTTGCCGATATCTACGTATCGAAGCAATACAGTTCTAATGCTTCTTAAATCGCGATATCGCATCTCATTTCTATGTTTCGTGATAAGATATAATATTCATTGTGGAGTGTTACGTATACCTCGTATTCATGTCAAAAGAATGTAAATGCGACACTTTCTTGCTAGGAAATAGCGTTTGCAGATTTCTCCGTGTCATAGCAATTGTTTTCTAATGCTTCTTAAAACAAGATATCGCATCACATTTCCATGTTTCATAATAAGATATAATATTCATTGCGAAGTGTCATGTATACTTCGTATTCACTTCAAGAGAATGTGAATGCGACACTTCCTTGCTAGGAAGTAGCGTTTCCAGATGTCTACGTATCGAAGCAATAGGGTTCTAATGCTTCTTAAAACGAGATGTCGCATCTCATTTGTATGTTTCACGATAAGATATAATATTCATTGCGAGGTGTCATGAATACTTCGTATTCACTTCAAAAGAATGTAAATGCGACACTTCTTTTCTAGGAAATAGTGTTTCCACATGTCTACGTATCGAAACAATAGTGTTCTAGTGCTTCTTAAAACGCGATATAGCATCTCATTTTTATGTTTCATGATAACATATAATATTCATTGTGAAGTGTCATGTATTCTTCGTAATCTCTTCAAAAGAATGTAAATGCGACACTTCCTTGCTAGGAAATAGCGTTTGCAGATGTCTACGTATCGAAGCAATAGAGTTCTAATGCTTCCTTAAATCGCGATATCGCACCTCATTTCTATGTTTCATGATAAGATATAATATTCATTGCGAAGTGTCACTTATACCTCGCAAACACTTCAAATGGATGTAAATGCGACACTTCATTGCTAATAAATAGCGTTTGCAGATGTCTACGTATCGAAGAAATAGAGTTCTAATGCTTCTTAAATCGCGATATCGCATGTCATTTCTATGCTTCATGATAAGATACAATATTCATTGCGTAGAGTCACTTCCACCTCATACACACATCTAATGAATGTAAATGCGACACCTCGTTGCTATTAAATAGAGTTTGCAGATGTCTACGTGTTGTAGCAATAGAGTTCTAATGCTTCTTAAAACGCGTGTTCGCATCTCATCTCTATGTTTCATGATAAGATATAATTTTCATTGCGATGTGTTATGTATTCCTTGTCTACACTTCAAATGGATGTAAATGCGACATTTCCTTTCTAGGAAATTACGTTTCCAGATGTCTACGCTACGATGTAATAGAGATCTAATGCTTCTTAAAACGCGATATCGCATCTCATTCCTATGTTTCATGATAAGATATAATATTCATTGTGGTGTGTTATATATACCTCGTATTCATCTCAAAAGAATGTAAATGCGACACTTCCTTGCTAGGAAATAGCGTTGGCAGATGTCTACGTATCGAAGCAATAGAGTTCTAATGCTTCTTAAATCGCCATATCGCATCTCTTTTCTATGTTTCATGATAAGATATAATATTCATTGTGCAGTGTTATGTATACCTCGTATTCACTTCAAAACAATATAAATGCGGCACTTCCATGTAGGAAATAGCGTTTGCAGATGTCTCCGCATCGAAGCCATATTGTTCTAATGCTTGCTAAATCGCGATATCGCATCTCATTTCTATGGTTCATGATGAGATATAATATTCATTGTGGTGTGTTATGTATACCTCGTATTCATCTCAAAAGAATGTAAATGCGACACTTCCTTGCTAGGAAATAGCGTTTCCAGATGTCTACGTATCGAAGCAATGGAGTTCTAATGCTTCTTAAAACGGGATGTCGCATCACATTTCTATGTTTCTTGATAAGATATAATATTCACTGCGAAGTGTCATGTATTCCTCGAATTCACTTCAAAAGAATGTAAATGCGACACTTCCTTGCTTGGATATAACGTTTGCAGATGTCTACGTATCGAAGCAATAGAGTTCTAGTGCTCCTTAAAACGAGATATCGCATCTCATTTCTAAGTTTCATGATAAGTTGTAATATGCGTTGCGAAGTGTTATGTATACAACGCATACACTTACAATGAATGTAAACGCGACACTTCCTCGCTAGGAAATAGCGTTTGCATATGTCTACGTATCGAAGCAATAGGGTTCGAATGCTTCTTAAAACGAGATATCGCATCTCATTTCTATGTTTCATGATAAGATATAATATTCATTGCGATGTGTCATGTATACCTCTTATTCACTTCAAAGGAATGTAAATGCGACACTTCCTTGTTAGGAAATAGCGACCGCAGGTATCTACGTATCGTAGCAATAGAGTTCTAATTCTTCTTAAATCGCCATATCGCATCTCATTTCTATGTTTCATTATAAGATATAACATTCATTAGGAAGTGTCATGTATACCTGGCATACACTTCAAATGAATGTAAACGCAACACTTCCTTGCTAGGAAATAGCGTTTGCAGATGTCTACGTATGGTAGCATTAGGGTTCTAAATATTTTCAACACGCGATATCGCATCTCATTTCTATGTTTCATGATAAGATATAATATTCATTGCGAAGTGTCACGTATACCTTGTATTCACATCAAAAGAATCTAAATATGACACTTCCTTGCTAGGAAATAGCGTTTCCAGATATCTACGTATCGTAGCAATAGTGTTCTAATGCTTCTCAAAGCGCGATATCGCATCTCATTTCTATGTTTCATGATAAGATATAATATTCATTGCGAAGTGTCATTTATACCTCGTATTCACTTCAAAAGAATGTAAATCCGACACTTCCTTGCTATTAAATAGCGTTTGCAGATGCCTACGTATCGTAGCAATAGAGCACTAGTGCTTCTTAAAACGCGATATAGCTCCTTCCCGATATTCCTATGTTTCATGATAAGATATAATATTCATTGTAGAGTGTTATGTATACCTCGCATTCACTTCAAAGGAATGTAAATGCGACACTTCCTTGCTAGGAGATAGCGCTTGCATATGTCTACGTATCTAAGCAATAGAGTTCTAATGCTTCTTAAAACGCGATATCGCTCCTCATTTCTATGCTTCATGATAAGATATAATATTCATTGCGAAGTGTAATGTATTTCACGCATACTCTTCAAATGAATGTAAATGCGATACTTCCTTGCTAGGAAATAGCGTTTGCAGATGTCTCTGTATCGAAGCAATGGAGATCTAATGCTTCTTAAATCGCGATATCGTATTTCATTTCTATGTTTCGTGATAAGGTATAATATTCATTGTGGAGTGTTATGTATACCTCCTACTCACTTTAGAAGAATGTAAATGCGAAACTTCCTTGCGATTAAATAGCGTTTGCAGATGTCTACGTAACGCAGCAATAGATTCCTAATGCTTTTTAAATCGCGATATCGCATCTCATTTCTATGTTTCATGACAAGATATAATATTCATTGCGAAGTGTCACATATACCTTGCATACATTACAAATGAATGTAAATGCTACACTTCCTTGCTAGGAAATGGCGTTTGCAGATGTCTACGTATCGAAGCAATAGAGTGCTAATGCTTCTTAAAACTAGATATCGCATCTCATTTCAACGTTTCATGATAAGATATAATATTCATTGCGAAGTGTTACGTATTCCTCGCATACGCTTCTAATGAATGTAAATGCGACACTTCCTTGCTAGGAAATAGCGTTTGCAGATGTCTACGTGTCGAAGCAATAGAGTTCTAATGTTCTCAAAACGCGATATCGCATCTCATTTCTATGTTACATGATAAGATATAATATTCATTGCGAAGTGCCTCGTATACCTCGCATACACTTGAAATGAATGTAAATGCGACACATCCTTCCTAGGAAATAGCGTTTGCAGATGTCTACGTATCGAAGCAATAGTGTTTCAAAGCTTCATAAAACGAGATGTCTCATTCCATTTCTATGTTTCATGATAAAATATAATATTCCTTGCGAAGTGTCTTCTATACCTCGCATTCGCTTCGAATGAATGTAAATGCGACACTTTCTTGCTAGGAAATAGCGTTGGCAGATGTCTACGTATCGAAGCAATAGTGTTCTAATGCTTCTTAAAACTAGATATCCCATCTCATTTCAACGTTTCATGATAAGATATAATATTCATTGCGAAGTGTTACGTATTCCTCGCATACGCTTCTAATGAATGTAAATGCGACACTATCTTGCTAGGAAATAGCGTTGGCAGATGTCTACGTATAGGTGAAATAGAGTTCTAATGTTCTCAAAACGCGATATCGCATCTCATTTCTATGTTACATGATAAGATATATATTCATTGCGAAGTGCCACTTATACCTGCCAAACACTTCAAATGAATGTAAATGCGACACTTCATTGCTAGGAAATAGCGTTTGCAGATGTCTACATATCGTAGCAATAGAGTTCTAATGATTCTCAAAACGCGATATTGCATCTCATTTCTATGCTTCATGATAAGATATAATATTCATTACGAAGTAACATGTATACCTCGTATTCACTTCAAAAGAATGTAAATGCGACACTTCCTTGCCAGGAAATAGCGTTTGCAGATGTCTACGTATCGTAGCAATAGAGTTCTAAAGCTTCTTAAAACGCGATATCACATCACATTTCTATGTTTAATGATAAGATATAATATTCATTGCGAAGTTTCATGTATTCCTCGTATTCATTTCAAATGAATGTAAGTGCGACACTTCCTTGCTAGGAAATAGCGTTAGCAGATGTCTACGTATCGTAGCAAGCGTGTTATAATGCTACTTAAAACGAGATATCGCATCTCATTTTTATGTTTCATGAGAACATATAATATTCATTGCGAAGTATTATGTATACTTCGCATTCACTTTAAATGAATGTAAATGTGACACTTCCTTGCTAGGAAATAACGTTTGCAGATGTCTACGTATCGTAGCAATAGAGTTCTAATGCTTCTTATATCGCGAGATCGCATCTCATATCTATGTTTCACGATAAGATATAATATTCATTGCGAAGTATTATGTATACCTCGCATACACTTCAAATGAATGTAAATGCGACAGTTCCTTGCTAGGAAGTAGCGATTGCAGATGTCTACGTATCGAAGCATTAGAGTTCTAATGCTTCTTGCAACGGGATATCGCATCTCATTTCTATGTTTCATGATAAGATATAATATTAATTGCAAAGTGTCATGTATACCTCGCATTCACTTCAAAAGAATGTAAATGCGACACTTCCTTGCTAGGAAATAGCGTTTGCAGATGTCTACGTATCGAAGCAAGCGTGTTATAATGCTTCTTAAAACGAGATATCGCTTCTCATTTCCATGTTTCATGACAACATATAATATTCATTGCGAAGTGTTATGTATACCTCGCATACACTTCAAATGAATGTAAATGCGACACTTCCTTGCTGGGAAATAGCGATTGCAAATGTCTACGTATCGAAGTAATAGAGTTCTAATGCTGCTTAAATCGCGATATCGCATCTCATTTCTATGTTTCATGATAAGATACAATATTCATTGTGCAATGTTATGTATACCTCGTATTCACTTCAAAAGTATGATAATGCGTCACTTCCTTGCTAGGAAATAGCGTTTGCAGATGTCTATGTGTCGTAGCAATAGTGTTCTAGTGCTTCTTAAATCGCGATATTGCTCCTCATTTCTATGTTTCATGATAAGATATAATATTCATTGCGAATGGTTATGTATATCTCGTCTACACTTAATGGGAATGTAAATGCTACACTTCCTTGCTAGGAAATAGCGTTTGCAGATGTCTACGTACCGCAGCAATAGAGTTCTAGTGCTTCTTAGCACGCGATATCGCATCTCATTTCTATGTTTCATGATAGGATATAATATTCATTGCGAAGTCTCATGTATACCTGCAATACACTTCAAATGAATGTAGATGCGACACTTCATTGCTAGGAAATTGCGTTGGCAGATGTCTACGTATCGAAGCAGTAGAGTTCTAATGCTTCTTAACCGAAATATCGCATCTCAATTCTATGTTTCAAGATAAGATATGATATTCATTACGAAGTGTCTTGTATACCTCGCATTCACATCAAGTGAATGCAAATGCAACACTTCCTTCCTAGGAAATAGCGCTTGCCGATTTCTACGTATCGAAGCAATAGAGTACTAATGCTTCTTAAAACGCGATATCGCATTTCATTTCTATGTTTCATAATAAGATAAAATATTCGTTGCGAAGTGTCATGTATACCACGAATTCACTTCAAAAGAATGTAAATGCGACTCCTCCTTGCTAGAAAATAGCGTTTCCAGATATCTACGTATCGCAGCAATAGATTTCTAATGCTTCTTAAAACGCCATATCGCATCTCATTTCTATGTTTCATAATAAGATATAATATTCATTGCGAAGTGTCATGTATACCTCGTATTCACTTCAAAAGAATGTAAATGCAACACTTCCTTGCTAGGATATAGCTTCTGCAGATGTCTACGTATCGAAGCAATAGCGTTCCAATGCTACTTAAATCGCAATATCGCACCCCAATTGTACGTTTCATGATAAGATATAATATTCATTGTGAAGTGTTATGTATATCTCGTCTACACTTCAAATGAATGTAAATGCGACACTTCCTTGCTAGGAAATAGCGTTGGCAGATGTCTACGTATCGAAGTAATAGAGATCTACTGCTTCTTAAATCGCCATATCGCATCTCATTTCTATGTTTCATGATATGACATAATATTCATTGTGGAGTGTTATTATAACCTCGTATTCACTGCAAAAGAATGTAAATGCGACACTCCCTTGCTAGGAATGAGCGTTTGCAGATGTCTACGTATCGTAGCATAAGAGTTCTAATGCTTCCTATAACGCGACATCGCACCTCATTTCTATGTCTCATGATAAGATATAATATTCATTGCGAAGTGTTTTGAATTCATCGTCTACGCTTGAAAAGTATGTAAATGCGACACTTCCTTTCAAGGAAATTACGTTTCCAGATGTCTACGTATCGAAGCAATAGTGTTTTAATGCATCTTACAACGCGACATCGCATCGCATTACTATGTTCCGTGATAATATATAATATTCATTGCGAAGTGTCAAGTATACCTCGTATTCACTTCAAAAGAATGTAAATGCGACACTTCCTTGCTAGGAAAAAGCGTTTGCAGTTGTCTACGTATCGTAGCAATAGTGTTCTAGTGCTTCTTAAATCGCGATATCGCTCCTCATTTCTATGTTTCATGATAAGATATAATATTCATTGCGAATGGTTATGTATATCTCGTCTACACTTAATAAGAATGTAAATGCGACACTTCCTTGCTAGGAAGTAGCGTTTGCAGATGTCTACGTATCGAAGCAATAGAGTTCCAATGCATCTTAAATCGCGACATCACATCTCACTTCTACGTTTCATGACAAGATATAATATTCATTGTGCAGTGTTACGTATATCTCGTCTACACTTCAAATGAATGTACATGCGACACTTCCTTGCTTGGATATAGCGTTTGCACATGTCTACGTATCGTAGCAATAGAGTTCTAATGTTTCTTAAAACGAAATATAGCATCTCATTTCTATGTTTTAGGATAATATATAATATTCATTGCGGATTGTCATGTATACTACGTATTCACTTCAAAAGAATGAAACTGCGACACTTCCTTTCTAGGAAATAACGTTTCCAGATGTCTACGTATCGAAGCAGCAGAGTTCTAATGCTTCTTAAAACAAGATATCGCAACTCATTTCTATGTTTCATGATGCGAAATAATATTCATTGCGAAGTGTCATGTATACCTCGTATTCACTTGAAGGGAATGTAATTGCGACGCATTCTCGCTACGAAATAGCGTTTCCAGATATCTACGTATCCCAGCAATAGAGTTCTAATGCCTCTTAAAAAGCGATATGGCATCTCATTTCTATGTCTCATGATAAGATATAATATTTATTGCGAAGTGTCACGCATACATCGCATACACTTCAAATGAATGTAAATGCGGCACTTCCTTGCTAGGAAATAGCGTTTGCAGATGTCTAAGTATCGAAGCAAAAGAGCTCTAATGCTTCTTAAAACGAGATATCACATCCCATTCCTATGTTTCATGGTAAGATATATTATTCATAGCGAAGTATCACGTATACCTCGCATACACTTCAAATGAATGTAAATGCGACACTTCCTTGCTAGGAAATGGCGTTTGCAGATGTCTACGTATCGAAGCAACAAAGTTCTAATGCATCTTAAATCGTGATTTCGCATCTCATTTCTATGTTTCATGATAAGATATAATATTCATTCCGAAGTTTCACGTATTCCTCCTATTCACTTCAAATGAATGTAAATGCGACACTTCCTTTCTAGGAAATGGCGTTTGCAGATGTCTACGTATCGAAGCAATAGAGTTCTAATGCTTCTTAAATCGCGATATCGCATTTCATTTCTGTGTTTCATGATAATATATAATATTCATTGTGCAGTGTTATGTATACCTCGCATGCAATTCAAAAGAATGTAAGTGCGACACTTCCTTGCTAGGAAATAGCGTTTGCAGATGTCTGCGTATCGAAGCAATAGAGTTCTAATGCTTCTTAAATCGAGATATCGCACCTCATTTCTATGTTTCATGATAATATATAATATTCATTCTGCAATGTTATGTATAACTCGCATTCACTTCAAAAGAATATAAATGCGACTCTTCCTTCCTAGGAAATAGCGTTTGCAGATTTCTACGTATCGTAGCAATAGAGTTCTAATGCTTCTCAAAACGCGATATCGCATCTCATTTCTATGTTTCTTGATAAGATATAATATTCACTGCGAAGTGTCATGTATTCCTCGAATTCACTTCAAAAGAATGTAAATGCGACACTTCCTTGCTTGGATATAACGTTTGCAGATGTCTACGTATCGAAGCAATAGAGTTCTAGTGCTCCTTAAAACGAGATATCGCATCTCATTTCTAAGTTTCATGATAAGTTGTAATATTCGTTGCGAAGTGTTATGTATACAACGCATACACTTACAATGAATGTAAACGCGACACTTCCTCGCTAGGAAATAGCGTTTGCATATGTCTACGTATCGAAGCAATAGGGTTCGAATGCTTCTTAAAACGAGATATCGCATCTCATTTCTATGTTTCATGATAAGATATAATATTCATTGCGATGTGTCATGTATACCTCTTATTCACTTCAAAGGAATGTAAATGCGACACTTCCTTGTTAGGAAATAGCGATCGCAGGTATCTACGTATCGTAGCAATAGAGTTCTAATTCTTCTTAAATCGCCATATCGCATCTCATTTCTATGTTTCATTATAAGATATAACATTCATTAGGAAGTGTTATGTATACCTCGCATTCACTTCAAAGGAATGTAAATGCGACACTTCCTTGCTAGGAGATAGCGCTTGCATATGTCTACGTATCTAAGCAATAGAGTTCTAATGCTTCTTAAAACGCGATATCGCTCCTCATTTCTATGCTTCATGATAAGATATAATATTCATTGCGAAGTGTAATGTATTTCACGCATACTCTTCAAAAGAATGTAAATGCGATACTTCCTTGCTAGGAAATAGCGTTTGCAGATGTCTCTGTATCGAAGCAATGGAGATCTAATGCTTCTTAAATCGCGATATCGTATTTCATTTCTATGTTTCGTGATAAGGTATAATATTCATTGTGGAGTGTTATGTATACCTCCTACTCACTTTAGAAGAATGTAAATGCGAAACTTCCTTGCGATTAAATAGCGTTTGCAGATGTCTACGTAACGCAGCAATAGATTCCTAATGCTTTTTAAATCGCGATATCGCATCTCATTTCTATGTTTCATGACAAGATATAATATTCATTGCGAAGTGTCACATATACCTTGCATACATTACAAATGAATGTAAATGCTACACTTCCTTGCTAGGAAATGGCGTTTGCAGATGTCTACGTATCGAAGCAATAGAGTGCTAATGCTTCTTAAAACTAGATATCGCATCTCATTTCAACGTTTCATGATAAGATATAATATTCATTGCGAAGTGTTACGTATTCCTCGCATACGCTTCTAATGAATGTAAATGCGACACTTCCTTGCTAGGAAATAGCGTTTGCAGATGTCTACGTGTCGAAGCAATAGAGTTCTAATGTTCTCAAAACGCGATATCGCATCTCATTTCTATGTTACATGATAAGATATAATATTCATTGCGAAGTGCCTCGTATACCTCGCATACACTTGAAATGAATGTAAATGCGACACATCCTTCCTAGGAAATAGCGTTTGCAGATGTCTACGTATCGAAGCAATAGTGTTTCAAAGCTTCATAAAACGAGATGTCTCATTCCATTTCTATGTTTCATGATAAAATATAATATTCCTTGCGAAGTGTCTTCTATACCTCGCATTCGCTTCGAATGAATGTAAATGCGACACTTTCTTGCTAGGAAATAGCGTTGGCAGATGTCTACGTATCGAAGCAATAGTGTTCTAATGCTTCTTAAAACTAGATATCCCATCTCATTTCAACGTTTCATGATAAGATATAATATTCATTGCGAAGTGTTACGTATTCCTCGCATACGCTTCTAATGAATGTAAATGCGACACTATCTTGCTAGGAAATAGCGTTGGCAGATGTCTACGTATAGGTGAAATAGAGTTCTAATGTTCTCAAAACGCGATATCGCATCTCATTTCTATGTTACATGATAAGATATATATTCATTGCGAAGTGCCACTTATACCTGCCAAACACTTCAAATGAATGTAAATGCGACACTTCATTGCTAGGAAATAGCGTTTGCAGATGTCTACATATCGTAGCAATAGAGTTCTAATGATTCTCAAAACGCGATATTGCATCTCATTTCTATGCTTCATGATAAGATATAATATTCATTACGAAGTAACATGTATACCTCGTATTCACTTCAAAAGAATGTAAATGCGACACTTCCTTGCCAGGAAATAGCGTTTGCAGATGTCTACGTATCGTAGCAATAGAGTTCTAAAGCTTCTTAAAACGCGATATCACATCACATTTCTATGTTTAATGATAAGATATAATATTCATTGCGAAGTTTCATGTATTCCTCGTATTCATTTCAAATGAATGTAAGTGCGACACTTCCTTGCTAGGAAATAGCGTTAGCAGATGTCTACGTATCGTAGCAAGCGTGTTATAATGCTACTTAAAACGAGATATCGCATCTCATTTTTATGTTTCATGAGAACATATAATATTCATTGCGAAGTATTATGTATACTTCGCATACACTTTAAATGAATGTAAATGTGACACTTCCTTGCTAGGAAATAACGTTTGCAGATGTCTACGTATCGTAGCAATAGAGTTCTAATGCTTCTTATATCGCGAGATCGCATCTCATATCTATGTTTCACGATAAGATATAATATTCATTGCGAAGTATTATGTATACCTCGCATACACTTCAAATGAATGTAAATGCGACAGTTCCTTGCTAGGAAGTAGCGATTGCAGATGTCTACGTATCGAAGCATTAGAGTTCTAATGCTTCTTGCAACGGGATATCGCATCTCATTTCTATGTTTCATGATAAGATATAATATTAATTGCAAAGTGTCATGTATACCTCGCATTCACTTCAAAAGAATGTAAATGCGACACTTCCTTGCTAGGAAATAGCGTTTGCAGATGTCTACGTATCGAAGCAAGCGTGTTATAATGCTTCTTAAAACGAGATATCGCTTCTCATTTCCATGTTTCATGACAACATATAATATTCATTGCGAAGTGTTATGTATACCTCGCATACACTTCAAATGAATGTAAATGCGACACTTCCTTGCTGGGAAATAGCGATTGCAAATGTCTACGTATCGAAGTAATAGAGTTCTAATGCTGCTTAAATCGCGATATCGCATCTCATTTCTATGTTTCATGATAAGATACAATATTCATTGTGCAATGTTATGTATACCTCGTATTCACTTCAAAAGTATGATAATGCGTCACTTCCTTGCTAGGAAATAGCGTTTGCAGATGTCTATGTGTCGTAGCAATAGTGTTCTAGTGCTTCTTAAATCGCGATATTGCTCCTCATTTCTATGTTTCATGATAAGATATAATATTCATTGCGAATGGTTATGTATATCTCGTCTACACTTAATGGGAATGTAAATGCTACACTTCCTTGCTAGGAAATAGCGTTTGCAGATGTCTACGTACCGCAGCAATAGAGTTCTAGTGCTTCTTAGCACGCGATATCGCATCTCATTTCTATGTTTCATGATAGGATATAATATTCATTGCGAAGTCTCATGTATACCTGCAATACACTTCAAATGAATGTAGATGCGACACTTCATTGCTAGGAAATTGCGTTGGCAGATGTCTACGTATCGAAGCAGTAGAGTTCTAATGCTTCTTAACCGAAATATCGCATCTCAATTCTATGTTTCAAGATAAGATATGATATTCATTACGAAGTGTCTTGTATACCTCGCATTCACATCAAGTGAATGCAAATGCAACACTTCCTTCCTAGGAAATAGCGCTTGCCGATTTCTACGTATCGAAGCAATAGAGTACTAATGCTTCTTAAAACGCGATATCGCATTTCATTTCTATGTTTCATAATAAGATAAAATATTCGTTGCGAAGTGTCATGTATACCACGAATTCACTTCAAAAGAATGTAAATGCGACTCCTCCTTGCTAGAAAATAGCGTTTCCAGATATCTACGTATCGCAGCAATAGATTTCTAATGCTTCTTAAAACGCCATATCGCATCTCATTTCTATGTTTCATAATAAGATATAATATTCATTGCGAAGTGTCATGTATACCTCGTATTCACTTCAAAAGAATGTAAATGCAACACTTCCTTGCTAGGATATAGCTTCTGCAGATGTCTACGTATCGAAGCAATAGCGTTCCAATGCTACTTAAATCGCAATATCGCACCCCAATTGTACGTTTCATGATAAGATATAATATTCATTGTGAAGTGTTATGTATATCTCGTCTACACTTCAAATGAATGTAAATGCGACACTTCCTTGCTAGGAAATAGCGTTGGCAGATGTCTACGTATCGAAGTAATAGAGATCTACTGCTTCTTAAATCGCCATATCGCATCTCATTTCTATGTTTCATGATATGACATAATATTCATTGTGGAGTGTTATTATAACCTCGTATTCACTGCAAAAGAATGTAAATGCGACACTCCCTTGCTAGGAATGAGCGTTTGCAGATGTCTACGTATCGTAGCATAAGAGTTCTAATGCTTCCTATAACGCGACATCGCACCTCATTTCTATGTCTCATGATAAGATATAATATTCATTGCGAAGTGTTTTGAATTCATCGTCTACGCTTGAAAAGTATGTAAATGCGACACTTCCTTTCAAGGAAATTACGTTTCCAGATGTCTACGTATCGAAGCAATAGTGTTTTAATGCATCTTACAACGCGACATCGCATCGCATTACTATGTTCCGTGATAATATATAATATTCATTGCGAAGTGTCAAGTATACCTCGTATTCACTTCAAAAGAATGTAAATGCGACACTTCCTTGCTAGGAAAAAGCGTTTGCAGTTGTCTACGTATCGTAGCAATAGTGTTCTAGTGCTTCTTAAATCGCGATATCGCTCCTCATTTCTATGTTTCATGATAAGATATAATATTCATTGCGAATGGTTATGTATATCTCGTCTACACTTAATAAGAATGTAAATGCGACACTTCCTTGCTAGGAAGTAGCGTTTGCAGATGTCTACGTATCGAAGCAATAGAGTTCCAATGCATCTTAAATCGCGACATCACATCTCACTTCTACGTTTCATGACAAGATATAATATTCATTGTGCAGTGTTACGTATATCTCGTCTACACTTCAAATGAATGTACATGCGACACTTCCTTGCTTGGATATAGCGTTTGCACATGTCTACGTATCGTAGCAATAGAGTTCTAATGTTTCTTAAAACGAAATATAGCATCTCATTTCTATGTTTTAGGATAATATATAATATTCATTGCGGATTGTCATGTATACTACGTATTCACTTCAAAAGAATGAAACTGCGACACTTCCTTTCTAGGAAATAACGTTTCCAGATGTCTACGTATCGAAGCAGCAGAGTTCTAATGCTTCTTAAAACAAGATATCGCAACTCATTTCTATGTTTCATGATGCGAAATAATATTCATTGCGAAGTGTCATGTATACCTCGTATTCACTTGAAGGGAATGTAATTGCGACGCATTCTCGCTACGAAATAGCGTTTCCAGATATCTACGTATCCCAGCAATAGAGTTCTAATGCCTCTTAAAAAGCGATATGGCATCTCATTTCTATGTCTCATGATAAGATATAATATTTATTGCGAAGTGTCACGCATACATCGCATACACTTCAAATGAATGTAAATGCGGCACTTCCTTGCTAGGAAATAGCGTTTGCAGATGTCTAAGTATCGAAGCAAAAGAGCTCTAATGCTTCTTAAAAAGAGATATCACATCCCATTCCTATGTTTCATGGTAAGATATATTATTCATAGCGAAGTATCACGTATACCTAGCATACACTTCAAATGAATGTAAATGCGACACTTCCTTGCTAGGAAATGGCGTTTGCAGATGTCTACGTATCGAAGCAACAAAGTTCTAATGCATCTTAAATCGTGATTTCGCATCTCATTTCTATGTTTCATGATAAGATATAATATTCATTCCGAAGTTTCACGTATTCCTCCTATTCACTTCAAATGAATGTAAATGCGACACTTCCTTTCTAGGAAATGGCGTTTGCAGATGTCTACGTATCGAAGCAATAGAGTTCTAATGCTTCTTAAATCGCGATATCGCATTTCATTTCTGTGTTTCATGATAATATATAATATTCATTGTGCAGTGTTATGTATACCTCGCATGCAATTCAAAAGAATGTAAGTGCGACACTTCCTTGCTAGGAAATAGCGTTTGCAGATGTCTGCGTATCGAAGCAATAGAGTTCTAATGCTTCTTAAATCGAGATATCGCACCTCATTTCTATGTTTCATGATAATATATAATATTCATTCTGCAATGTTATGTATAACTCGCATTCACTTCAAAAGAATATAAATGCGACTCTTCCTTCCTAGGAAATAGCGTTTGCAGATTTCTACGTATCGTAGCAATAGAGTTCTAATGCTTCTCAAAACGCGATATCGCATCTCATTTCTATGTTTCATGATAAGATATAATATTCATTGCGAGGTTTCATGTATTCCTCGTATTCACTTCAAAAGAGTGTGAATGCGGCTCTTCCTTGCTAGGAAATAGCGTTGGCAGATGGCTACGTATCGAAGCTATAGAGTTCTAGTACTTCTTAAAACGAGATGTCGCTTCTCATTTCTATGTTTCATGATAAAGTATAATATTCATTGCAAAGTATCACTTATACCTCTCATGATCTGCGAGTGAATGTAAATGCGACACTTCCTTGCTATAGGAAATAGCGTTTGCAGATGTCTACGTATCGTAGCAATGTAGTTCTAATGCTTTTTCCATCGCGATATCGCATCCCATTTCTATGTTTCATGATAAGATATAATATT
The DNA here is from genome assembly GCF_050948175.1 of Xylocopa sonorina. Classification (NCBI taxonomy): domain Eukaryota; kingdom Metazoa; phylum Arthropoda; class Insecta; order Hymenoptera; family Apidae; genus Xylocopa; species Xylocopa sonorina. The sequence goes on from NW_027490119.1 coordinate 1,659,401, forward strand.
CATTGTGGAATATTATTTATACCTCGTATTCACATTAAAAGAATGTAAATGCGACACGTCCTTGCTAGGAAATGGCGTTTGCAGATGTTTACGTATCGAAGCAGAGAGTTCTAATGCTTCTTAAATAGCGATATCGCATCTCATATCTATGCTTCATGATGAGATATAATATTCATTGCGATGTGTCATGTATACCTCTCATACACTTCACGTGAATGTAAATGCGACACTTCCTTCCTAGGAAATAGCGTTGGCAGATGTCTACGAATTGAAGCAATAGAGATCTGTTGCTTCTTAAATAGCGATATCGCGTCTCATTTCTTGGTTTCATCATAAGATATAATATTCATTGCGAAGTGTCACTTACACCTCGCATACACATCAAATGAATGTAAATGCGACACTTCCTTGCTGGGCAATAGCGTTTGCAGATGTCTACGTATCGTAGCAATTTAGTTCTAATGCTTCTTAAAACGCGATGTCGCATCACATTTCTATGTCTCATAATAAGATATAATATTCACTGTGCAGTGTTATGTATACCTCGCATTCACTTCAAAAGAATGTAAGTGCGACACTTCCTTGCTATTAGATAGCGATTGCAGATGTCTACGTATCGTAGCAGTAGAATTCTAATACTTCTTAAATCGCGATATCGCATCTCCTTCCTGTGTTTCATGATAAGATATAATATTCATTGTGGAGTGTTGTGTATACCTCGCATACACATCAAATGAATGTAAATGCGACATATACTTTCTAGGAAATAGCGTTTCCAGATGTCTACGTATCGAAGAAATAGTGTTCTAATGCTTCTTAAAACGCGATATCGCTCCTCATTTCTATGTTTCATGATAAGATATAATATTCATTGCGAATGGTTATGTATATCTCGTCTACACTTAATAAGAATGTAAATGCGACACTTCCTTGCTAGGAAGTAGCGTTTGCAGATGTCTACGTATCGAAGCAATAGAGTTCCAATGCATCTTAAATCGCGACATCACATCTCACTTCTACGTTTCATGACAAGATATAATATTCATTGTGCAGTGTTACGTATATCTCGTCTACACTTCAAATGAATGTACATGCGACACTTCCTTGCTTGGATATAGCGTTTGCACATGTCTACGTATCGTAGCAATAGAGTTCTAATGTTTCTTAAAACGAAATATAGCATCTCATTTCTATGTTTTAGGATAATATATAATATTCATTGCGGATTGTCATGTATACTACGTATTCACTTCAAAAGAATGAAACTGCGACACTTCCTTTCTAGGAAATAACGTTTCCAGATGTCTACGTATCGAAGCAGCAGAGTTCTAATGCTTCTTAAAACAAGATATCGCAACTCATTTCTATGTTTCATGATGCGAAATAATATTCATTGCGAAGTGTCATGTATACCTCGTATTCACTTGAAGGGAATGTAATTGCGACGCATTCTCGCTACGAAATAGCGTTTCCAGATATCTACGTATCCCAGCAATAGAGTTCTAATGCCTCTTAAAAAGCGATATGGCATCTCATTTCTATGTCTCATGATAAGATATAATATTTATTGCGAAGTGTCACGCATACATCGCATACACTTCAAATGAATGTAAATGCGGCACTTCCTTGCTAGGAAATAGCGTTTGCAGATGTCTAAGTATCGAAGCAAAAGAGCTCTAATGCTTCTTAAAACGAGATATCACATCCCATTCCTATGTTTCATGGTAAGATATATTATTCATAGCGAAGTATCACGTATACCTAGCATACACTTCAAATGAATGTAAATGCGACACTTCCTTGCTAGGAAATGGCGTTTGCAGATGTCTACGTATCGAAGCAACAAAGTTCTAATGCATCTTAAATCGTGATTTCGCATCTCATTTCTATGTTTCATGATAAGATATAATATTCATTCCGAAGTTTCACGTATTCCTCCTATTCACTTCAAATGAATGTAAATGCGACACTTCCTTTCTAGGAAATGGCGTTTGCAGATGTCTACGTATCGAAGCAATAGAGTTCTAATGCTTCTTAAATCGCGATATCGCATTTCATTTCTGTGTTTCATGATAATATATAATATTCATTGTGCAGTGTTATGTATACCTCGCATGCAATTCAAAAGAATGTAAGTGCGACACTTCCTTGCTAGGAAATAGCGTTTGCAGATGTCTGCGTATCGAAGCAATAGAGTTCTAATGCTTCTTAAATCGAGATATCGCACCTCATTTCTATGTTTCATGATAAGATATAATATTCATTGCGAATGGTTATGTATATCTCGTCTACACTTAATAGGAATGTAAATGCTACACTTCCTTGCTAGAAAATAGCGTTTGCAGATGTCTACTTATCGTAGCAACAGAATTCTAATGCTTCTTGAAACGCGGTATCGCATCTCATTTCTATGTTTTGTGGTAAGATATAGTATTCATTGCGAAGTGTTATGTACTCCACGTCTACACTTCAATTCAATTTAAATGCGACACTTCCTTTCTTGGAAATCGCGTTTCCAGATGTTTACGTATCGAAGCAATACTGTTCTAATGCTTCATAAATCGCGATATCGCATATGATTTCTATGTTCCGCGATAAGATATAATATTCATTGCGAAGTGCTTTGTATTCCTCGTCTACACTTCAAATGGATGTGAATGCGACACATCCTTGCTAGGAAGTAGCGTTTGCAGATGTCTACGTATCGATGCAATAGAGTTCTAATGCTTCTTAAACCGCCATATCGCATCTCATTTCTATGTTTCATGATAAGATATAATATTCATTGCGAAATGTCATGTATACCTAGTCTTCACTTCAAATGAATGAAAGGGCGAGACTTCCTTGCTGGGAAGTAGCGTTTGCAGTTGTCTACGTTTCGAAGCAATAGAGTTCTGATGCTTCTTAAAACGCGATATCGCATCTCATTAGTATGTCTCACGATAAGATATAATATTCATTGCGAAGTGTCATTTATACCTCGTATTCACTTCTAAAGAAAGTAAACGCGACACTTCGATGCTAGGAAATAGCGTTTTCAGATGTCTACGTATCGTAGCAAGAGAGCTATAATGCTTCTTAAAACGAGATATCGCATCTCATTTCTATGTTTCATGATAATATATAATATTCATTAAGAAGTGTTACGTATTCCTCGTCTACACTTCAAAAAAATGTAAATGCTACACTTCCTTGCTAGGAAATAGCGTTTGCAGATGTCTACGTATCGAAGAAATATTGTTCTATGCATCTTAAATCCCGATATCGCATCTCACTTCTATGTTTCATGATAAGATATAACATTCATTATGGATTGTTATGTATACCTCGTATTCACTTCAAAAGATTGAAAATGCGACACCTCCTTGCTAGGAATTAGCGTTTGCAGATGTTTACGTATCGTAGCAATAGAGTTCTAATGCTTAAAACGCGAAATCGCTCCTCATTTATATGCTTTATGATAAGATATAATATTCATTGTGGAGTGTTATGTATACCTCGTATTCACTTCAAAAGAATGTAAATGCGACACTTCCTTGCTAGGGAATAGCGTCTGCAGATGTCTACGTATCGTAGTAATAGAGTTCTAAGGCTTCTTAAAACGCCATATCGCATCTCATTTCTATGTTTCATAATAAGCTATAATATTCATTCTGGAGTGTTATGTATACGTCGTATTCACTTCAGTAGATTGTAAATGCGACACTTCCTTCCTAGGTAATAGCGTCTGCAGATGTTTACGTAGCGAAGCAATAGAGTTCTAATGCTTCTTAAAACGCGAATCGATCCTCAACTATATGTTTCATGATAAGATGTAATATTCATTGTGCAGTGTTGTGTATACCCTGTATTCACTTCAAAAGAATGTAAATACGACACTTCCTTGCTAGGAGATAGCGTTTGCAGGTGTCTACGTATCGTAGCGATTGAGTTCTATTGCTTCTCAAGACGCGAAATCGCTCCTCATTTATATGCTTTATGATAAGATGTAATATTCATTGTGGAGTGTTATCTATACCTCGTATTCACTTCAAAAGATTGTAAATGCAACACTTCCTTGCTAGGAAATAGCGTTTGCAGTTGTCTACGTATCGTAGCAATAGATTTCTAATGCTTCTTAAAACGCCATAGCGCTTCTCTTTTATATGTTTCATGAAAAGATATAATATTCATTGCGAAATGTTACTTATACCTCGCATACACTTCAAAACAATGTAAGTGCGAGGCTTCCTTGCTACGAAATAGCGCCTGCACAAGTCTCCGTACCGAAGCAATACAGTTCCAATTCTTCTTAAATCGCGATATCGCATCTCATTTCTATGTTTCATGATTAGATATAATAATCATTGTGGAGTGTTAGGTATACATCGTATTCACTTCGAAGGAATGTAAATGTGACACTTCCTTGCTGGGAAATAGCGTTTGCAGATGTCTACGTATCGATGCAATAGAGTTCTAATGCTTCTTAAATCGCGAAATCGTATATCATTCCTATGTTTCATGATAAGATATAATATTCATTGTGGAGTGTTATGTATACCTCGTATTCACTTCAAAAGAATGTAAATGCGACACTTCCATGCTAGGAAATAGCGAATGCAGATGTCTACGTATCGTAGCATTGGAGTTCTACAGCTTCTCAAATGGCGATATCGCATCTCATTTCTATGCCTCATGATAAGATATAATATTCATTGCGAAGTGTCTTGTATACCTCGCATAAACTTCAACTGAATGTAAATGCGACACTTCCTTGCTTGGTAATAGCGTTGGCAGGTGTCTACTTATCGAAGCAATAGTGTTCTAATGCTTCTTAAATCGCCGTATCGCATCTTATTTCTATGTTTCATGATAAGATATAATATTCATTGTGGAGTGTTTGTATACGTCGTATTCACCTCAACAGAATGTAAATGCGACACTTCCTTGCTAGGAAATAGCGTCTGCATTTGTCTACGTATCGTAGTAATAGAGTTCTCATCCTTCTGAATACGTCATATCGCATCTCATTTCTATGCTTCATGATAAGATATAATATTCATTCTGGAGTTTTATGTATACCTCGTATTCACTTCAAAAGAATGTAAAGGCGACACATGCTTGCAAGGAAGTAGCGTTTGGAGATGTCTACGTATCGAAGCAATAGTATTCCAATGCTTCCTATATCGCGATATAGCACCTCAATTCTACGTTACATGATAAGATATAATATTCATTGTGGAGTGCTATGTATACCTCGTATTCACTTCAAAAGAATGTAAATGCGACACTTCCTTCCTAGGAAATAGCGTTTGCTGATGGCTACGTATCGTAGCAACAGAGTTCTGTCGCTTCTTAGAACACGATATCTCATCTCATTTCTATGTTTCATGATAAGATATGATATTTATTGCGAAGTGTCACTTATACCTCGCATACACTTCAATTCAATGTAAATGCTATACTTCCTTGCTAGGAAATAGCGTTCGCAGATGTCTACGTATCGAAGCGATGGAGTTCTAATGCTTCTCAAAACGCGATATCGCATCTAATTTCTATGTTTAATGATAAGATGTAATATTCATTGCGAAGGGGTATATATACCTCGTATTCACTTCAAATGAATGTAAATGCGACACTTCCTTTCTAGGAAATTACGTTTCCAGATGTCTACGTATCGAAGCAATAGAGTTATAATGCTTCTTAAAACCCGATATCGCATCCCATTTCTATGTTTCATGATAAGATATAATATTCATTGCGAAATGTATTGTATACCTCGCATACACTTCAAATGAATGTAAATGCGAACCTTCTTTGCTAGGAAGTAGAGTTTGCAGATGTCTACGTATCGAAGCAATAGATTCCTAATGCTTCTTAAACCGCGATATAACAACTCACTTCTACGTTTCATGATAAGATATAATATTCATTGTGCAGTGCTATGTATATCTCGTCTACACTTCAAATGAATGTAAATGCGACACTTCCCTGCTAGGAACTAGCGTTTGCAGATGTCTACGTATCGAGGCAATTGTGTTCTAATGCTTGTTAAAGCGCCATATCGTACCACAATACTATGTTTCATGATAAGATATAATATTCATTGCCAAGTGTCATGTATACCTCGTATTCCTTTCAAAACAATGTAAGTGCGACACTTCCATGCAAGAAAGTAGCGTTTGCAATTGTCTACGTAAGAAGCAATAGAGTTCTAGTGCTTCACAAAACGCGATATCGCATCCCATTTCTATGTTTCATGATAATATATAATATTCATTGTGGAGTGTTATGTATACCTCCTATTCACTTCAAAGGAATGTAAATGCGACACTTCCTTGCTAGGAAATAGCGTCTGCAGATATCTACGTATCGTAGCAATAGAGTTCTAATGCTGCTTAAAACGCGATATCGCATCTCATTTCTATGTAACATGATAAGATATAATATTCATTGTGCAGTGTTATGTATACCTCGCATTCACTTCAAATGATTGTAAATGCGACACATCCTTGCTAGGATATAGCGATGGCAGATGTCTTCGTATCGAAGCAACAGAGTTCTAATGCATCTTAAAACGAGATATCGCATCACGTTTCTATGTTTTACGATAAGATATAATATTCATTGCGAAGTGTCACGGATACCTCGTATTCACTTCAAATGAATGTAAATGCGACACTTCCTTTCTAGGAAATTACGTTTCCAGATGTCTACGTATCGAAGCAATAGAGTTATAATGCTTCTTAAAACCCGATATCGCATCCCATTTCGATGTTTCATGATAAGATATAATATTCATTGCGAAATGTCCTGTATACCTCGCATACACTTCCAATGAATGTAAATGCGAACCTTCCTTGCTAGGAAGTAGAGTTTGCAGACGTCTACGTATCGAAGCAATAGTTTTCTAATGCTTCTTAAATCGTGATATCGCATGTCATTCCTATATTTCATGACATGATACAATATTTATTGTGGAGTGTTATGTGTACCTTGTATTCACTTCAAAAGAATGTAAGTGCGACTCTTTCTTCCTATTAAATAGCTTTATCAGATGTCTACGTGTCGTAGCAACAGAATTGTTATGCCTTTTAGATCGCGATATAGCGCCTCATTTCTATGTGTCATGATAAGGTATAATATTCATTGTGGAGTGTTATGTATACCTCGTATTCACTTCAAAAGAATGTAAATATGACAATTCCATGCTAGGAAATAGCGTTTGCAGATGTCTGCGTATCGTAGCAGTAGAGTTCCAATGCTTGTTAAAACGCGATATCGCATCTCACTTCTATGTTTCATGACAAGATATAATATTCATTGCGAAGTGTCATGTATACATCGCATACACTTCAAATGAATGTAAATGCGACACTTCCTTGCTAGGATTTAGAGTTTCCAGATGTCTCCGTATCGAAGAAATAGAGCTCTAATGCTTCTTATATCGCGATATCGCATCTCATTTCTATGATTCGTGATAAGATATAATATTCCTTGTGGACTGTTACGTATACCTCGTATTCACTTCAAAAGAATGTAAATGCGACACTTCCTTGCTAGGAAATAGCGTTTGCAGATGTCTACGTATCGAAGCAATAGAGTTCTAATGCTTCTTAAAACGCGATTTCGCATCTAACTTCTATGTTTCATGATAAGATATAATGTTAATAGCAAAGTGTTATGCATTGCTCTTCTACACTTCAAATGAATGTAAATGCGACACTTCCTTGCTAGGAAATGGCGTTTGCAGATGTCTACATATTGTAGCAATTGTGTTTCATGCTTCTTAAAACGGGATATCGCATCTCATTTCTATATTTCAGGATAAGACATAATATTCAATGCGAAGTGTCATGTATACCTCGTACCCACTTCAAAAGGATATAAATGCGACACTTCCTAGCTAGTAAATAGCCTTTGCAGATGTTAAGGGTATGGTAGCAATAGAGTTCTAATGCTTCTCAAAACGCGATATCGCGTCTCATTTCTATGTATCATGATGAGATACTATATTCATTGCGAAGTGTCATGTATACCTCGCATACACTTCAAGTGAATGTAAATGCGACACTTCCTTGCTAGGAAAAAGCGTTTGCAGATGTCTACGTATCGTGGCATTAGAGTTCTAAATCATCGCAAAACGCGATATCGCATCTCATTTCTATGTTTCATGATAAGATATGATATTCATTGTGGAGTGTTATGTATACCTCGTATTCACTTCAAAAGAATGTAAATGCGACACTCCCTTGCTAGGAAATAGCGTCTCCAGATGTGTACGTATCGAAGTAATATAATTCTAATGCTTCTTGAATCGTGATATCGCATCTCATTTTGATGTTTCACGATAAGATATAATATTCATTGCGAAGTGTTATGTATATCTCGTACTCACTTGAGAAGAATGTATGTGCGACACATCCTTGCTACGAAATAGCATTTGCAGATGTCTACGTATCGAAGCAATAGGGTTCTAGTGCTTCTTAAAACGCGATATCGCATCTCACTTCTATGTGTCATGATAAGATATACTCATTACGAAGTGTTATGCATTCCTCGTCTAAACTTCAAATGAATGTAAATGCGTCACTTCCTTGCTAGGAAATAGCATTTGCCGATGTCTACGTATCGAAGCAATAGGGTTCTAGTGCTTCTTAAAACGCGATATCGCATCTCACTTCTATGTGTCATGATAAGATATAATACTCATTACGAAGTGTTATGCATTCCTCGTCTAAACTTCAAATGAATGTAAATGCGACACTTCTTTGCTAGGAAATAGCGTTTGCAGACATCTACCTATCGTAGCAATAGAGTTGTAATGCTTCTTAAGTCGTGATATCGCATCTCATTTCTATGTTCCGTGATAAGATATAATATTCATTGCGAAGTGTTACGTATACCTCGTCTACACTTTAAAAGTATGTAAATGTCACACTTCATTGGTAGGAATCAGCGTTTTCAGATGTCCACGTATCGAAGCATTAGAGTTCTAATGCATCTTAAATCGTGATATCGCATCTCATTTCTATGTTTCATGATAAGATATAATATTCATTGCGAAGTGTCATGTATACCTCGTATTCACTTCAAAAGAATGTAAATGCGACACTGCATTGCTAGGAGATAGCGTTTGCAGATGTCTACGTATCGAAACAATAGAGTTCTAAGGCTTCTTAAAACGGGACACCGCATCTCATTTCTATGTTTCATGATAGGATATAATATTAATTGCGAAGTGTCATGTATACCTCGTATTCACTTCAAATGAATGCAAATGCGACAATTCCTTCCTAGGAAATAGCGTTTCCAGATGTCTACGTATCGTAGCAATAGAGTTCTAACGCTTCTTAGAACGCGAAATCGCATCTCTTTTCTATGTTTCATGATAAGATATAACATTCATTGCGGAGTGTTATGTATACCTCGTAGACACTTCAAATGAATGTAAATGCGACAATTCCTTCCTAGGAAATAGCGTTTGCTGATGTCTACGTATCGTAGCAATAGAGTTCTAGTGCTTCTCAGAACACGATATCGCATCTTATTTCTATGTTTCATGATAAGTTATATTATTCATTGCGAAGTGTCATGTATACCTCGTACTCAATTCCAAAGAATGTATTTGCGACACTTCCATGCTTCGAAATAGCGTTTGCAGGTGTCTACGTATCGTAGCAACTGAGTTCTAATGCTTCTTAAATCGCGATATCGCATCTCATTCCTATGTTTCATGATAAGATACAGTATTCATTGTGCAGTGTTATGTATACCTCGTATTCGCTTCAAAAGAATGTAAGTGCGACACTTCCTTGCTAGGAAATAGCATTGTTAAATGATTACGTATCGTAGCAACAGAATTCCAATGCTTCTTAAAACGCAATATCGCATGTCATTTCTGTGTTCCATGATAAGATATAATATTCATTGCGAAATGCCATGTATACCTCGCGTACACTTCAAATGCATGTAAATGCGACACTTCCTTGCTAGGAAATAGCGTTTGCAGACGTCTACGTATAGAAGCAATGGAGTTCTAATGCTTCTTAAATCGCTATATCGCATCTCATTTCTATGTATCATGATAGGATATAATATCCATTGTGGAGTGTTATGTATACCTCGTATTCACATGAAAGGAATGTAAATGCGACAGTTCCATGCTAGGAAGTAGCGTTTGCAGATGTCTACGTCTCGAAGAATTAAAGTTCCAATTCCTCTTAAAACGCGATATAGCATCTCATTTCTAGGTTTCATTATAAGATATAATATTCATTGCGAAGTGTCATGTATACCTCGTATTCACTTCAAGAGAATGTAAATGCGACACTTCCTTGCTAGGAAATAGCGTTTGCAGATATCTACGTATCGAAGCAATGGAGTCCTAGTGCTTCTTAAATCGCGTTATCGCATGTCATTTCTATGTTCCATGATGAGATATGACATCATTGCGAAGTGTCTTGTATACCTCGCATACAGTTCAAATGAATGTAAATGCGACACTTCCTTCCTAGGAAATAGCGTTGGTAGATGTCTACGTATCGAAGCAATAGAGATCTACTGCTTCTTGAAACGCCATATTGCATCTCATTTCTATGTTTCATGATAAGATATAATATTAATTGCGAGTGTCATGTATACCTCGTACTCCCTTCAAAAGAATGTAAATGCGACACTTCCTTGCTAGGATATAGCGCTTGCAGATGTCTACGTATCGAAGCAATCGAGTTCTAATGCTTCTTAAATCGCGATATCGCATCTCATTTCTATGCTTCATGATAAGATATAATATTCATTGCGATTTGTCATGTATACCTTGTATTCACTGCAAAAGAATGTAAATGCGACACGTCCTTGCTAGGTAATAGCGCTTGTAGATGTCTACGTATCGTAGCAATAGCGTTCTAATGCTTCTTAAATCGCGATATCGCATCTCATTTCTACGTTTCATGATAGGATATAATATTCATTGCGAAGTATAATGTATACCTCGGATTCCCTTCAAAAGAATGTAAACGCGCCACTTCCATGCTAAGAAATAGCGTTTGCAGATTTCTCCGTATCGAAGCAGTATATTTCTATTGCTTCTTATATTGGGATAACGCATCTCATTTCTATGTTTCGTGATAAGATATAATATTCATTGTGGAGTGTTATGTCTACCTCGCATTCACTTCAAAAGAATGTAATTGCGACACTTCCTTGCTAGGAAATAGCGTCTGAAGATGTCTAAGTATCGTAGCAATAGAGTTCTAATGATTCTCAAAACCCGATATCGCATCTCATTTCTATGTTTCATGATAAGATATAATACTCATTGCGAAGTGTCATGTATACCTCATATTCACTTCAAAAGAATGTAAATGCGACACTTCCTTGCTAGGAAATAGCGTTTGCAGATGCTGACGTATCGTAGCAAAGGAGTTCTAATGCTTCTTAAAACGCGATATCGCATCTCATTTCTATGTTTCATGATAAGATATAATATTCATTGCGATGTGTCATGTATACCTTGTATTCACTGCAAAAGAATGTAAATGCGACACTTCCTTGCTAGGAAATAGCGATTCCAGATGACTGGGTATCGAAACAATAGAGTTCTAATGCTTCTTTAAACGAGATGTCGCACCTCATTTCTATGTTTCATGATGAGATATAATATCCATTGCGAAGTGTCATGTATACCTCGCATACACTTCGAATGAATGTAAATGCGACACTTCCTTGCTAGAAATTAGCGTTTCCAGATATATACGTATCGTAGCAATAGAGTTCTAATGCTTCTTAAAACGCGATATCGCACGTCATTTCTATGCTTCATGATAAGATATAATATTCATGGTGGAGTGTTAAGTATACCTCGTATTCACTTCTAAGAATGCAAATGCGACACTTCCTTGCTAGGAAATGGCGTTTGCAGATGTCTACGCATCGTGGCAATAGAGTTCTACTGCTTCTTAAAACGGGATACCGCATCTCATTTCTATGTCTCATGATAAGATATGATATTCATTGGGAAATGTCATGTATACATCGTATTCGCTTCAAACGAATGTAAATGCGACACTTCCTTGCTGGGGAATAGCGTTTGCGCATGTCTACGCATCATAGCAATAGTACTCTAATGCTTCTTAAAACGCGATATCGTATCGCATTTCTATCGTACATGATAAGATATAATATTCATTGCGAAGTGTCACTTATACCTCGCATACACCTCAAATGAATGTAAATGCGACACTTCCTTGCTAGGAAATATTCTTTTGCAGATGTCTACGTAACGAAGAAATAGAGGTACAGTGTTTCTTAAAACGGGATATCGCATCTCATTTCTATGTTTCATCATTAGATATAATATTCATTGTGGAGTGTTATGTATACCTCGTATTCACATCAAAAGAATGTAAATGCGACACTTCCTTGCTAGGAAATAGCGTTTGCAGATGTCTTCGAATCGTAGCAAAGGAATTCTAATGCTTCTTAAAACGAGATTTTGCATCTCACACCTATGTTTTACGATAAGATATAATATTCATTGCGGTGTGTCATGTATACCTCGTTTTCACTTCAAAAGAATGTAAATGCTACACTTCCTTGCTAGAAAGTAGCGTTTGCAGATGTCTACGTATCGAAGCAATAGATTTCTAATGCTTCTTAAATCGCCATATCGCATCTCATTTCTATGTTTCGAGATAAGATATAATATTCATTGCGGAGTGTTGTGTATACCTCGTATTCACTTCAAAAGATTTTAAATGCTACACTTCCTTGCTAGGAAATAGCGTTTGCAGATGTCTACGTATCGTAGCAATAGCGTTCTAATGCTTTTTAAATCGCGATAACTCATCTCATTTCTATGTTTCATGATAAGATATAGTAATCATTGTGGAGTGTTAGGTATACCTCGTATTCACTTCGAAGGAATGTAAATGTGACTCTTCCTTGCTTGGAAATAGCGTTTGCAGATGTCTACGTATCGTAGCAATAGAGTTCTAATGCTTCTTAATTCGCGACATCGCATCTCACTTATATGTTTCATGATAAGATATAGTATTCATTGCGAAGTGTCACTTATTCCTCGCATACGCTTTAAATGAATGTAAATGCGACACTTCAATGCTAGGAGAAAGCGTTTGCAGATGTCTACGTAACGAAGCAATAGAATTCTATTTCTTCTTAAAACGGGATATCGTATCTCATTTCTATGTTTCGTGATAAGGAATAATATTCATTTCGAAGTGTCATGTATACCTCGCATACACTTCGAATGAATGTAAATGCGACACTTCCTTGCTAGGAATTAGCGTTTCCAGATATATACGTATCGTAGCAATAGAGTTCTAATGCTTCTTAAAACGCGATATCGCACCTCATTTCTATCTTTTACGATAAGATATAGTATTCATTGCGGAGTGTCATGTATACCTCGTATTCCTATCAAGAGATTGTAAATGCGACACTTCCTTGCTAGGAAGTAGCGTTTGCTGATGTCTACGTATCGAAGCAATAGTGTACTAAAGCTTCTTAAATCGCGATATTGCATATCATTTCCATGTTTCATGATAAGATATAATATTCATTGCGTAGTGTCATGTATACCTGGCACACACTTCAAATGAATGTAAATGCGACACTTCTTTCTAGAAAATTACGTTACCAGATGTCTACGTATCGAAGCAATAGAGATCTAATGCTTCTTAAAACGCGATATCGCCACTCATTTCTATGTTTCATGATAAGGTATAATATTCATTACGAAGTGTTATGTACTCCACGTCTACACTTCAAATGAATGTAAATGCGACACTTCCTTGCTAGGAAATAGCGTTTGCAGATGTCTACGTATCGAAGCCATAGTGTTCTAATGCTTCTTAAATCGCGATATCGCATCTCATTTCTGTGTTTCATAATAAGATATAATATTCATTGCGAAGTGACATGCATACCTCGTATTCGCTTCAAAAGAATGTAAATGCGACTTTCCCTTGCTTGGAAATAGCGATTGCAGATGTCTACGTTTCACAGCATTAGAGTCCTAATGCTTCTTAGAATGCGATATCGCATCTCAATTCTATGAATCATGATAAGATGTAATATTCATTGCAAAGTGTCATGTATACCTCGCATACACTTCAAATGTATGTAAATGCGACACTTCCTTGCTAGGAAATAGCGTCTGCATATGCCTACGTATCGATGCAACAGAGTTCTAATGCTTTTTAAAACGAGATATCGCATCACAATTCTATGTTTCATGATAAGATATAATATTCATTGCGAAGTGTCATTTATTCCTCGTATTCACTTAAATTGAATGTAAATGCGACACTTCCTTGCTAGCAAATGACCTTTGCAGATGTCTCCGTATCGAAGCATTAGAGTTCTAATGCTTCTTAAATCGCGATATCGCATCTCATGCCTATGTTTCGTGATAAGGTATAATATTCATTGTGGAGTGTTATGTATACCCCGTACTCACTTCAAAAGAATGTAAATGCTACACTTCCTTGCTAGGAGATACAGTTTGCAATTGTCTCCGTATCGAAGCAATAGAGATCTAATGCTTCTTAAATCGCGTTATGGCATCTTATATCTATGTTTCGTGATGATATGATATTCATCGCGAAGTGGCATGCAAACCTCGTATTTACTTCAAAAGAATGTAAATGCGACACTTCCTTCCTAGGAAATGGCGTTTGCAGATATCTACGTATGGTAGCATTAGAGTACTAATGCTTCTCAAAACGCGATATTGCATCTCATTTCTATGTTTCATGGTAAGATGTAATATTCATTGCGAAATGTCATGTACACCTCGTGTTCACTTCAAAAGAGTGTAAATGCGACACTTCCATGCTAGGAAATAGCGTTTGCAGGTGTCTACGTATCGCAGCAATAGTGTTCCAATGCTTCCTAAAACGCGATATCGCATATCGTTTCTATGTTTCATGATAAGATATAATATTCACTGCTTAGTGTCATGTATACCACGTATTCACTTCAGAAGAATGTAAATGCGACACTTCCCTGAAATTACATAGTGTTTGCAGATTTCTACGTATCGTAGCAATAGAGTTCTAAAGCTTCATAAAACAAGATATTGCATCTCAGTTATCTGTTTCGTTATAAGGTCTAATATCCATTGTGGAGTGCTATGTATACCTCGTATTCACTTCAAAAGAATGTAAATGCGACTCTTCCTTGCTATTAAATAGCGTTTGCACATGCCTACGTATCGTAGCAATAGAGTTCTAATGCTTCTCAAAACGCGATATCGCATCTCATTTCTATGTTTCATAATAAGATATAATATTCATTGCGAAGGGTCACTTATACCTCGCATGCACTTCAAATGAATGTAATTGCGACACTTTATTGCCAGGAAATAGTGTTTGCAGATGTCTACGTGTCGAAGCAATAAAGTTCTAATGCTTTTTAAACCGGGATAACGCAACTCCTTTCAGCGTTTCATGATAAGATATAATATTCATTGCGAAGTGTCATGTTTACCTCGTATTCACCTCAAAAGAATGTAAATGCGACACTTCCTTGCTAGGAAATAGCGTTTCCAGATGTCTACATATCGAAACAATAGAGTTCTAATGCTACTTAATATGAGATGTCGCATCTCATTTCTATGTTTAATGATAAGATATAATATTCATTGCGAAGTGTCATGCTTACATCGTATTAAAATCAAAAGAATGTAAATGCGACTCTTCCATGCTAGGAAATATCGTTTCTAGATAAGTACGTATCGTAGCAATAGACTACTAATGCTTCCTAAAACGCGATATCGCATTTCATTCCTGTGTTTCATGATAAGATAAAATATTCAATGCGAAGTGTCATGTATACCTCGTATTCACTCCAAAAGAATGTAAATGCGACACTTCCTTCCTAGGAAATAGCGTTTGCAGATGTGTACCTATCGTAGCAGTAAGGTTCTAATGCTTCTCAAAACGCGATATCGCATCTCATTTCTATGTTTCATGATATGATATAATATTCACTGCGAAGTGTCACTTATACCTCGCATACTCTTCAAATGAATGTAAATGCGACACTTCCTTCCTAGGAAATAGCGTTTGCAGATGTCTATGTATCGGAGCAATAGTGTTCTAATGCTACTTGAAACGGGATATTGCATCTCATTTCTATGTTTCATGATAAGATATAATATTCACTGTGGAGCGTTATGTATACCTCGTATTCACTTAACAAGAATGTAAATGCGACACTTCCCTGCTAGGAAATAGCGTTTTCCGATATCTACGTATCGAAGCAATAGATTTCTAATGTTTCTTAAAACGCGATATCGGATCTCATTTCTATGTTTCATGATAAGATATAATATTCATTGTGCACTGTTATGTATACCCCGTATTCACTTCAAAGGAATGTAAATGCGACACTTCCTTGCTAGGAAATAGGGTTTGCAGATGTATACGTATCGTAGCAATAGATTTCTAACGCCTCTCAAAACGCGATATCGCATCCCATTTCTATGTTTCATGATAAGATATAATATTCATTGCGAAGTGTCATATATACCTCGTATTCACTCCATGCAATGTAAATGCGACACTTTATTGCTAGGAAGTTGCGTTTTCCGATGTCTACGTATCGTAGCAGTAGAGTTCTATTGCTTCTTAAAACGCGATATCGCACTCATTTCTATGTTTCATGATAAGATATAATATTCATTGCGAAGTGTCATGTATACCTCGTATTCACATCAAAAGAATGTAAATGCGACACTTCTATGCTAGGAAATAGCGTTTGCAGATGTCTTCGTATCGTAGCAATAGAGTTCTAATGCTTCTTAAACCGCGATATCGCATCTCATTTCTATGTGTCATGATGAGATATAATATTCATTGCGAAGTGTCATGTATACCTCGTATTCACTTCAAAAGAATGTAAATGCGACACTTCCTTGCTAGGAAATAGCGTTCCCAGATGTCTACGTATAGAAACAATAGGGTTCTAATGCTTCTTCAAACGAGACTTCGCATCTCATTTCTATGTTTCATGATGAGATATAATATTCATTGCGAAGAGTCATGTATACCTCGTATTCACATCAAAGGAAAGTAAATGCGACTCTTCCGTGCTAGGAAACAGCGTCTGCAGTATTCTACGTAACGTAGCAATAGAGTTCTAATGCTACTTAGAACTCGATATCGCATCTCATTTCTATGAATCATGATAAGATATAATATTCATTGCGAAGTGTCTTGTATACCTCGCGTACTCTTCAAACGAATGTAAATGCGACACTTCCTTGCTAGGAAATAGCGATGGCAGATGTCTACGTATCGAAGCAACAGAGTTCTAATGCTTCTTAAAACGAGATATCGCATCTCATTTCTACGTTTCATGATAAGATATAATATTCATAGTGGAGTGTCATGTATACCTCGCATACTACTCAAATGAGTGTAAATGCGACACTTCCTTGCTAGGAAATAGCGTTGGCAGATGTCTACGTATCGTAGCATTAGAGTTCTAATGCTTCTTAAATCGCGATATCGCATCTCATTTCTACGTTTCATGATAAGATATAATATTCATTGTGCAGTGTTATGTATACCTCGTATTCACTTCAAAAGAATGATAATGCGTCACTTACTTGCTAGGAAATAGCGTTTGCAGATGTCTATGTATCGTAGCAATAGAGTTCTAATTCTTCTTAAAACGCGATATCGCACCTCATTTCTATGTTTCATGATAAGATACAATATTCATTGCGAAGTGTCTTGTGTACCTCGCATACACTTCAACTGAATGTAAATGCGACACTTCCTTCCTAGGAAATAGCTTCTGCAGATATCTACGTTTCGTAGCAATAGAGTTCTAATGTTTCTCAAAACGCAATATCGCATCTCATTTCTATGTTTCATGATAAGATGTAATATTCATTGCGAAGTGTCTTGTATACCTCGCATACACTTCAAATGAATGTAAATGCTACACTTCCTTGCTAGGAAATAGCGTTGGCAGATGTCTACGTATCGAAGCAATGGGGTTCTATTGCTTCTTAAAACGAGTTATCGCATCTCATTTCTATGTTTCATGATAAGATGTAATATTCATTGTGCAGTGTTATGTACACGTCCCATTCACTTCAAAAGAATGTAAATGCGACACTTCCTTGCTAGAAAATAGCGTTTGCAGATGTCTACGTATCGTAGCAATAGATTTCTAATGCTTCTTAAAACGAGATATCGCATCTCATTCCTTTGTTTTACGATAAGATATAATATTCATTGCGGAGTGCCATGTATGCCACGTATTCACTTCAAAAGAATGTAAATGCGACATTTCCTTGCTAGAAAATAGCGTTTCCAGGTGTCTACGTATCGTAGCAATAGATTTCTAATGCTCCTTAAGACGCGATATCGCTCCTCATTTCTATGTTTCATGATAATATATAATATTCATAGTGAAGTGTCATGTATACCTCGCATACTACTCATATGAGTGTAAATGCGACACTTCCTTGCTAGGAAATAGCGTTTGCAGATGTCTACGTATCGAAGCAATAGAGTTCTAATGCTTCTTCAATCGCGAAATCGCATCCCAATTCTATGTTTCATGATAAGATATAATATTGATTGCGAAGTGTCATGTATGCCTCGTATTCACTTCAAAAGAATGTAAGTGCGACACATCCTTGCTGGGAAATAGCGTTGCAGATGTCTACGTATCCAAGCAATAGAGTTCTAATGCTTCTTATAACGCGATATCGCATCTCATTTCTATGTCTCGTGATAAGATATAATATTCATTGCGAAGTGTTATGTATACCTCGTATTCACTTCAAACGAACGTATTTGGGACACTTCCTTGCTAGGAAATAGCGTTGCAGATGTCTACGTATCCAAGCAATAGAGTTCTAATGCTTCTTATAACGCGATATCGCATCTCATTTCTATGTCTCGTGATAATAAATAATATTCATTGCGAAGTGTTATGTATACCTCGTATTCACTTCAAACGAACGTATTTGGGACACTTCCTTGCTAGGAAATAGCGCTTGCAGATGTATACGTAACTAAGCAATAGAGTTCTAATGCTACTTAAAACGCGATATCGCATGTCATTTCTTTGTTTCATGATAAAATATAATATTCATTATGGAGTGTTATTATAACCTCGTATTCACTTCAAAAGAATGTAAATGCAACACTTCCTTGTCATTAAATACCATTTGCAGATGTCTACGTGTCGCAGCAATAGAGTTCCAATGCATCTTAAATCGCGATATCGCATCTCATTTCTATGTTTCATGATAAAATATAATATTTATTGTGGAATGTTATGTATTCCTCGTATTCACTTCAAAAGAATGTAAATGCGACACTTCCCTGCTATTAAATAGCGTTTGCAGATGACTGCGTATCGAAGTAATAGAGTGCTAATGCTTCTTATATCGCGTTAACGCATGTCATTTCTATGTTTCGTGATAAGGTATAATATTCATCGTGGAGTGTTATGTATACGTCGTATTCACTTCAAAAGAATGTAAATGCGACACTTCCCTGCTATTAAATAGCGTTTGCAGATAACTGCGTATCGAAGTAATAGAGTGCTAATGCTTCTTATATCGCGTTAACGCATGTCATTTCTATGTTTCGTGATAAGGTATAATATTCATCGTGGAGTGTTATGTATACGTCGTATTCACTTAAAAAGTATGTAAATGCGACACTTCCTTGCAAGGAAGTAGCGTTCCCAGATGTCTACGTATCGAAGCAATAGTGTTCCAATGCTTCTTAAAACGCGAAATCGCTCTTCATTTCTATGTTTCATGATAAGATATAATATTCATTGTGGAGTATTATATATACCTCGTTTTCACTTCAAATGAATGCAACTGCGACACTTCCTTCCTTGGAAATAGCGTTTGCAGATGTGTACCTATCGTAGCAGTAAGGTTCTAATGCTTCTCAAAACGCGATATCGCATCTCATTTCTATGTTTCATGATATGATATAATATTCACTGCGAAGTGTCACTTATACCTCGCATACTCTTCAAATGAATGTAAATGCGACACTTCCTTCCTAGGAAATAGCGTTTGCAGATGTCTATGTATCGGAGCAATAGTGTTCTAATGCTACTTGAAACGGGATATTGCATCTCATTTCTATGTTTCATGATAAGATATAATATTCACTGTGGAGCGTTATGTATACCTCGTATTCACTTAACAAGAATGTAAATGCGACACTTCCCTGCTAGGAAATAGCGTTTTCCGATATCTACGTATCGAAGCAATAGATTTCTAATGTTTCTTAAAACGCGATATCGGATCTCATTTCTATGTTTCATGATAAGATATAATATTCATTGTGCACTGTTATGTATACCCCGTATTCACTTCAAAGGAATGTAAATGCGACACTTCCTTGCTAGGAAATAGGGTTTGCAGATGTATACGTATCGTAGCAATAGATTTCTAACGCCTCTCAGAACGCGATATCGCATCCCATTTCTATGTTTCATGATAAGATATAATATTCATTGCGAAGTGTCATATATACCTCGTATTCACTTCATGCAATGTAAATGCGACACTTTATTGCTAGGAAGTTGCGTTTTCCGATGTCTACGTATCGTAGCAGTAGAGTTCTATTGCTTCTTAAAACGCGATATCGCACTCATTTCTATGTTTCATGATAAGATATAATATTCATTGCGAAGTGTCATGTATACCTCGTATTCACATCAAAAGAATGTAAATGCGACACTTCTATGCTAGGAAATAGCGTTTGCAGATGTCTTCGTATCGTAGCAATAGAGTTCTAATGCTTCTTAAACCGCGATATCGCATCTCATTTCTATGTGTCATGATGAGATATAATATTCATTGCGAAGTGTCATGTATACCTCGTATTCACTTCAAAAGAATGTAAATGCGACACTTCCTTGCTAGGAAATAGCGTTCCCAGATGTCTACGTATAGAAACAATAGGGTTCTAATGCTTCTTCAAACGAGACTTCGCATCTCATTTCTATGTTTCATGATGAGATATAATATTCATTGCGAAGAGTCATGTATACCTCGTATTCACATCAAAGGAAAGTAAATGCGACTATTCCGTGCTAGGAAACAGCGTCTGCAGTATTCTACGTAACGTAGCAATAGAGTTCTAATGCTACTTAGAACTCGATATCGCATCTCATTTCTATGAATCATGATAAGATATAATACTCATTGCGAAGTGTCTTGTATACCTCGCGTACTCTTCAAACGAATGTAAATGCGACACATCCTTGCTAGGAAATAGCGATGGCAGATGTCTACGTATCGAAGCAACAGAGTTCTAATGCTTCTTAAAACGAGATATCGCATCTCATTTCTACGTTTCATGATAAGATATAATATTCATAGTGGAGTGTCATGTATACCTCGCATACTACTCAAATGAGTGTAAATGCGACACTTCCTTGCTAGGAAATAGCGTTGGCAGATGTCTACGTATCGTAGCATTAGAGTTCTAATGCTCCTTAAATCGCGATATGGCATCTCATTTCTACGTTTCATGATAAGATATAATATTCATTGTGCAGTGTTATGTATACCTCGTATTCACTTCAAAAGAATGATAATGCGTCACTTACTTGCTAGGAAATAGCGTTTGCAGATGTCTATGTATCGTAGCAATAGAGTTCTAATTCTTCTTAAAACGCGATATCGCACCTCATTTCTATGTTTCATGATAAGATACAATATTCATTGCGAAGTGTCTTGTGTACCTCGCATACACTTCAACTGAATGTAAATGCGACACTTCCTTCCTAGGAAATAGCTTCTGCAGATATCTACGTTTCGTAGCAATAGAGTTCTAATGTTTCTCAAAACGCAATATCGCATCTCATTTCTATGTTTCATGATAAGATGTAATATTCATTGCGAAGTGTCTTGTATACCTCGCATACACTTCAAATGAATGTAAATGCTACACTTCCTTGCTAGGAAATAGCGTTGGCAGATGTCTACGTATCGAAGCAATAGGGTACTATTGCTTCTTAAAACGAGTTATCGCATCTCATTTCTATGTTTCATGATAAGATGTAATATTCATTGTGCAGTGTTATGTACACGTCCCATTCACTTCAAAAGAATGTAAATGCGACACTTCCTTGCTAGAAAATAGCGTTTGCAGATGTCTACGTATCGTAGCAATAGATTTCTAATGCTTCTTAAAACGAGATATCGCATCTCATTCCTTTGTTTTACGATAAGATATAATATTCATTGCGGAGTGCCATGTATGCCACGTATTCACTTCAAAAGAATGTAAATGCGACATTTCCTTGCTAGAAAATAGCGTATCCAGGTGTCTACGTATCGTAGCAATAGATTTCTAATGCTCCTTAAGACGCGATATCGCTCCTCATTTCTATGTTTCATGATAATATATAATATTCATAGTGAAGTGTCATGTATACCTCGCATACTACTCATATGAGTGTAAATGCGACACTTCCTTGCTAGGAAATAGCGTTTGCAGATGTCTACGTATCGAAGCAATAGAGTTCTAATGCTTCTTCAATCGCGAAATCGCATCCCAATTCTATGTTTCATGATAAGATATAATATTGATTGCGAAGTGTCATGTATGCCTCGTATTCACTTCAAAAGAATGTAAGTGCGACACATCCTTGCTGGGAAATAGCGTTGCAGATGTCTACGTATCCAAGCAATAGAGTTCTAATGCTTCTTATAACGCGATATCGCATCTCATTTCTATGTCTCGTGATAAGATATAATATTCATTGCGAAGTGTTATGTATACCTCGTATTCACTTCAAACGAACGTATTTGGGACACTTCCTTGCTAGGAAATAGCGTTGCAGATGTCTACGTATCCAAGCAATAGATTTCTAATGCTTCTTATAACGCGATATCGCATCTCATTTCTATGTCTCGTGATAATAAATAATATTCATTGCGAAGTGTTATGTATACCTCGTATTCACTTCAAACGAACGTATTTGGGACACTTCCTTGCTAGGAAATAGCGCTTGCAGATGTATACGTAACTAAGCAATAGAGTTCTAATGCTACTTAAAACGCGATATCGCATGTCATTTCTTTGTTTCATGATAAAATATAATATTCATTATGGAGTGTTATTATAACCTCGTATTCACTTCAAAAGAATGTAATTGCAACACTTCCTTGTCATTAAATACCATTTGCAGATGTCTACGTGTCGTAGCAATAGAGTTCTAATGCATCTTAAATCGCGATATCGCATCTCATTTCTATGTTTCATGATAAAATATAATATTTATTGTGGAATGTTATGTATTCCTCGTATTCACTTCAAAAGAATGTAAATGCGACACTTCCCTGCTATTAAATAGCGTTTGCAGATGACTGCGTATCGAAGTAATAGAGTGCTAATGCTTCTTATATCGCGTTAACGCATGTCATTTCTATGTTTCGTGATAAGGTATAATATTCATCGTGGAGTGTTATGTATACGTCGTATTCACTTCAAAAGTATGTAAATGCGACACTTCCCTGCTATTAAATAGCGTTTGCAGATAACTGCGTATCGAAGTAATAGAGTGCTAATGCTTCTTATATCGCGTTAACGCATGTCATTTTTATGTTTCGTGATAAGGTATAATATTCATCGTGGAGTGTTATGTATACGTCGTATTCACTTAAAAAGTATGTAAATGCGACACTTCCTTGCAAGGAAGTAGCGTTCCCAGATGTCTACGTATCGAAGCAATAGTGTTCCAATGCTTCTTAAAACGCGAAATCGCTCTTCATTTCTATGTTTCATGATAAGATATAATATTCATTGTGGAGTATTATATATACCTCGTTTTCACTTCAAAAGAATGCAACTGCGACACTTCCTTCCTTGGAAATAGCGTTTCCAGATGTCTAGGTATCGAAACAATAAAGTTCTACTGCTTCTTAAATCGCGATATCGCATCTCATTTCTATGTTTCATGATAAGATATAATATTCATTGTAGCGTGTTATGTATACCTCGTATTCACTTCAAAAGAATGTAAATGCGACACTTCCTTGCTAGGAAATAGCGTTTGTAGATGTCTACGTATCATAGCAATAGAGTTCTAATGCTTCTTAAAACGCGAAATCGCTCCCCATTTCTATGTTTCATGATAAGATATAATATTCATTGTGGAGTGTCATGTATACCTCGTATTCACTTCAAAAGACTGTAAATGCGACACTTCCTTGCTAGGAAATAGCGTTTGCAGATGTCTACGTATCGTAGCAATAGTGCTCTAATGCTTCTTAAACGCCATACCGCATCTCATTTGTACGATTCATGATAAGATATAATACTCATTCTGGAGTGTTATGTATACCTCGTATTCACTTCTAAAGATTGAAAATGCGACATTTTCTTGCTAGGAATTAGGGTTTGCAGATGTCTACGTATCGTAGCAATAGAGTTCTAATGCTTCTTAAAACGCGAAATTGATCCTCATTTATATGCTTCATGATAAGATATAATTTTCATTGTGGATTGTTATGTATACCTCGTATTCACTTCAAAAGATAGTAAATGCGACACTTCCTTGCTAGGTAATAGCGTCTGTAGATGTCTACGTATCGAAGCAATAGATTTCTAATGCTTCTTAAGACGCGAAATCGCTCCACATTTCTATGTTTCATGACAAGATATAATATTCATTGTGGAGTGCTGTGTATATAACGTATTCACTTCAAAAGAACGTAAATGCGACACTTCCTTGCTAGGAAATAGCGACTGCAGATGTCTATGTATCGTAGCAATAAGGTTCTAATGCTTCTTAAAACGCGAATCGATCCTCAATTATTTGTTTCATGATAAGATACAATATTCATTGTGGAGTGTTATGTATATCTCGTCTACACTTCCTAAAAATGTAAATGCGACACTTCCTTGCTTGGAAATGGCGCTTGCAGATGTCTTGGTATCGAAGCAACATATTTCTATTGCTTCTTAAAACGGGATACCGCATCTCATTGCTATGTCTCATGATAAGATATAATGTTCACTGCGAAGTGTTATGTATTCCTCCTCTACGCTTCATATGAGTGTAAATGCGACACTTTCTTTCTAGAAAATAGCGTTTCCAGATGTCTACGTACCGAAGCAATAGAGTTCTAATCCTTCTTAAATCGCCATATCGCATCTCATTTCTATGTTTCATGATAAGATATAATTTTCATTGCGAAGTGTCTTGAATACCTCGCACATACTTCAAATGAATGTAAATGCAACACCTCCTTCCGAGGAAATAGCGATGGCAGATGAGTACGTATCGAAGCAACAGAGTTCTAATGCTTCTTGAAACGAGATATCGCATCTCATTTTAACGTTTTATGATAAGATATAATATTCATTGCGAAGTGTCATGTATACTTCGTATTCACTTCTAAAGAATTGAAATGCTGCACTTCCTTGCTAGGAAATAGCGTTTGCAGATGTCTACGTATCGTAGCAATAGAGCTCTAATGCTTCTTAAAACGCGATATAGCATCTCATTTCTATGTTTCATGATAAGATATTATATTCATTACGAAGTGTCACTTACACCTCGCATACATGTAAATGCGACACTTCCTTGCTAGGAAATAGCGTTTGCAGATGTCTACGTATCGAAGCAATATGGTTCTAATGCTTCTTAAATAGAGATATCGCATCTCATTTTAACGTTTGATGATAAGATATAATATTCATTGCGAACTGTTATGCATTCCTCGTCCACACTTCAAATGATTGTAAATGCGACACTTCCCTGCAAGGATGTAGCGTTTACAGATGTCTACATTTCGAAGAAAAGGAGTTCTAATGCTTCTTTATATAGCGATATCGCATCTCATTTCTGTGTTTTACGATAAGGTATTATATTCATTGCGCAGTGTTATGTATACCTCGTATTCACTTCAAAACAATGTAAATGGGACACTTGCTTGCTAGGAAATAGCGTTTGCAGATGTCTAGGTATCGAAGCAATTGAGTTCTAATGCTGCTTAAATCGTGATATCGCATCTCAGTTCTATGTTTCATGATAAGATATAATATTCATTGTGCAGTGTTATGTATACCTCGTATTCGCTTCAAAAGAATGCAAATGCGACACTTCCTTGCTAGGAAATAGCGTTTGCAGATGTCTACGTATCGTAGCACTAGGGTTCTAATGCTTCTTAGATCGCGATATAGCATCTCATTTCTGTTTCATGATAAGATATAATATTCATTGTGGAGTGATATGTATATCTCGTCTACACTTCAAAAGAATGTAAATGCGACACTTTCTTGCTAGGAAATAGCGTCTGCAGATTTCTACGTATCGTAGAAATAGAGTTCTAACCCTTCTTAAAACGCGATATCGCATCTCATTTGTATGTTTCATGATAAGATACAATACTGATTGCGAAGTGTCATGTGTACCTCGTTTTCGCTTCAAAAGAATGTAAATGCGACACTTCCTTGCTAGGAAATAGCGTTTGCAGGTGTCTACGTATCGAAGCAATAGAATTCTAATGCTGCTTAAATCGCGATATCGCATCTCATTTCTATGTTTTATGATAAGATATTATATTCATTGCGCAGTGTTATGTATACCTCGTATTCACTTCAGATGAATGTAAATGCGACACTTTCTTGCTAGGAAGTAGAGTTTGCAGATGACTACGTACCGAAGCAATGGAGTTCTAATGTTTCTTAAAACGCGATATCGCATCCCATTTCTATGTCTCACGACAAGATATAATATTCATTGCAAAGTGTTATGTATTCCTTACCTATGCTTCAAATGAATGTAAATGCGACACTTCCTTTATAGGAAATAGCGTTTCCAGATTTCTACGTACCGAAGCAATAGAGTTCTAATGCTTCTTAAAACGCGACATCGCATCACATTTCTATGTGTCATGATAAGATATAATATTCATTGTGGAGTGTCATGTATACCTCGTATTCACTTCAAAAGACTGTAAATGCGACACTTCCTTGCTAGGAAATAGCGTTTGCAGATGTCTACGTATCGTAGCAATAGTGCTCTAATGCTTCTAAAAACGCCATACCGCATCTCATTTGTACGATTCATGATAAGATATAATACTCATTCTGGAGTGTTATGTATACCTCGTATTCACTTCTAAAGATTGAAAATGCGACATTTTCTTGCTAGGAATTAGGGTTTGCAGATGTCTACGTATCGTAGCAATAGAGTTCTAATGCTTCTTAAAACGCGAAATTGATCCTCATTTATATGCTTCATGATAAGATATAATTTTCATTGTGGATTGTTATGTATACCTCGTATTCACTTCAAAAGATAGTAAATGCGACACTTCCTTGCTAGGTAATAGCGTCTGTAGATGTCTACGTATCGAAGCAATAGATTTCTAATGCTTCTTAAGACGCGAAATCGCTCCACATTTCTATGTTTCATGACAAGATATAATATTCATTGTGGAGTGCTGTGTATATAACGTATTCACTTCAAAAGAACGTAAATGCGACACTTCCTTGCTAGGAAATAGCGACTGCAGTTGTCTATGTATCGTAGCAATAAGGTTCTAATGCTTCTTAAAACGCGAATCGATCCTCAATTATTTGTTTCATGATAAGATACAATATTCATTGTGGAGTGTTATGTATATCTCGTCTACACTTCCTAAAAATGTAAATGCGACACTTCCTTGCTTGGAAATGGCGCTTGCAGATGTCTTGGTATCGAAGCAACATATTTCTATTGCTTCTTAAAACGGGATACCGCATCTCATTGCTATGTCTCATGATAAGATATAATGTTCACTGCGAAGTGTTATGTATTCCTCCTCTACGCTTCATATGAGTGTAAATGCGACACTTTCTTTCTAGAAAATAGCGTTTCCAGATGTCTACGTACCGAAGCAATAGAGTTCTAATCCTTCTTAAATCGCCATATCGCATCTCATTTCTATGTTTCATGATAAGATATAATTTTCATTGCGAAGTGTCTTGAATACCTCGCACATACTTCAAATGAATGTAAATGCAACACCTCCTTCCGAGGAAATAGCGATGGCAGATGAGTACGTATCGAAGCAACAGAGTTCTAATGCTTCTTGAAACGAGATATCGCATCTCATTTTAATGTTTTATGATAAGATATAATATTCATTGCGAAGTGTCATGTATACTTCGTATTCACTTCTAAAGAATTGAAATGCTGCACTTCCTTGCTAGGAAATAGCGTTTGCAGATGTCTACGTATCGTAGCAATAGAGCTCTAATGCTTCTTAAAACGCGATATAGCATCTCATTTCTATGTTTCATGATAAGATATTATATTCATTACGAAGTGTCACTTACACCTCGCATACATGTAAATGCGACACTTCCTTGCTAGGAAATAGCGTTTGCAGATGTCTACGTATCGAAGCAATATGGTTCTAATGCTTCTTAAATAGAAATATCGCATCTCATTTTAACGTTTGATGATAAGATATAATATTCATTGCGAACTGTTATGCATTCCTCGTCCACACTTCAAATGATTGTAAATGCGACACTTCCCTGCAAGGATGTAGCGTTTACAGATGTCTACATTTCGAAGAAAAGGAGTTCTAATGCTTCTTTATATAGCGATATCGCATCTCATTTCTGTGTTTTACGATAAGGTATTATATTCATTGCGCAGTGTTATGTATACCTCGTATTCACTTCAAAACAATGTAAATGGGACACTTGCTTGCTAGGAAATAGCGTTTGCAGATGTCTAGGTATCGAAGCAATTGAGTTCTAATGCTGCTTAAATCGTGATATCGCATCTCAGTTCTATGTTTCATGATAAGATATAATATTCATTGTGCAGTGTTATGTATACCTCGTATTCGCTTCAAAAGAATGCAAATGCGACACTTCCTTGCTAGGAAATAGCGTTTGCAGATGTCTACGTATCGTAGCACTAGGGTTCTAATGCTTCTTAGATCGCGATATAGCATCTCATTTCTGTTTCATGATAAGATATAATATTCATTGTGGAGTGATATGTATATCTCGTCTACACTTCAAAAGAATGTAAATGCGACACTTTCTTGCTAGGAAATAGCGTCTGCAGATTTCTACGTATCGTAGAAATAGAGTTCTAACCCTTCTTAAAACGCGATATCGCATCTCATTTGTATGTTTCATGATAAGATACAATACTGATTGCGAAGTGTCATGTGTACCTCGTTTTCGCTTCAAAAGAATGTAAATGCGACACTTCCTTGCTAGGAAATAGCGTTTGCAGGTGTCTACGTATCGAAGCAATAGAATTCTAATGCTGCTTAAATCGCGATATCGCATCTCATTTCTATGTCTCACGACAAGATATAATATTCATTGCAAAGTGTTATGTATTCCTTACCTATGCTTCAAATGAATGTAAATGCGACACTTCCTTTATAGGAAATAGCGTTTCCAGATTTCTACGTACCGAAGCAATAGAGTTCTAATGCTTCTTAAAACGCGACATCGCATCACATTTCTATGTGTCATGATAAGATATAATATTCATTGCGAAGTGTTCTGTGTACCTCGCAAACACTTCAAACGAATGTAAATGCGACACTTCCTTGCTAGGAAATAGCGTTGGCAGATGTCTACGTATCGAAGCAATAGAGTTCTAATGTTTCGTAAGACGAGATATCGCACCTCATCTCTGTTTCAGGATAAGATATAATATTCATGGCGATGTGTCATGTATACCTCGTATTCACCTCAAAAGAATCTAAGTGCGACACTTCCTTGCTAGGAAATAGCGTTTGCAGATGTCTACGTATCGAGGAAATAGAGTTCTAATGCTTCTTAAAACGCGATATAACATCACATTTCTATGTTTCATGATAAGAAATAATATTCAATGCGAAGTGTTATGTATTCCTCGTCTACACTTCAAATGAATCTAAATGTGACACTTCCTTGCTAGGAAATAGCGTTGGCAGATGCCTACGGATCGAAGCAGTAGGGTTCTAATGCTTCATAAAACGTGATATGGCATCTCACATCTATGTTTCATGATAAGATATAATATTCATTGCGAAGTGTTATGTATACCTTGCATTAACTTCAAAAGAATATAAATGCGACACTTCCTTGCTAGGAAATAGCGTTTGCAGATGTCTACGTATCGAAGCAATAGAGTTCTAATGCTTCTTGAAACGGGATATCGCATCTCATTTCTATGTTTCAAGATAATATATAATATTCATTGTGAAATGTTATGTATACCTCGTTTTCACTTCAAATAAATGTAAATGCGACACTTCCTTGCAAGGAAATATCGTTTGCAGATGTCTACGTATCGAAGCAATAGAGTTCTACAGCTTCTTAAAGCGGGATATCGCATCCCATTTATATGTCTCATGATAAGAAATAATTGCCACTGCGAAGTGTCATGTATAGCTCGTATTCACTTCAAAAGAATGTAAATGCGGCACTTCCTTGATAGGAAGTAGCGTTCGCAGATGTCTACCTATCGAAACAATAGAGTTCTATTGCTTCTCAAAACACAAAATCGCATCTCATTTCTATGTTTCATGATAAGATATAATGTCCATTGAGGAGGGTTTTGTATATCTCGTCTACACTTAAAAAGAATGTAAATGCGACACTTCCTTGCTAGGAAATAGCTTTTCCAGATGTCTACGTATCGAAGCATTAGAGTTCTAATGCTTCTTAAATCGCGATATCGCATTTCATTTCTATGTTTCATGATAAGATATAACATTCATTGTGCAGTGTTATGTATACCTCGTATTTGCTTCATAAGAATGTAAATGCGACACTTCCTTGCTAGGAAATAGCGTTTGCAGATGTCTACGTATCGTAGCATTTTAGCCCTAATGCTTCTATAATCGCGATATCGCATCTCAATTCTATGTTTCATGATAAGATACAATATTCATTGCGCAGTGTCATGTATACATCGTATTCACTTCAAAAGAATGTAAATGCGACACTCCATTGCTAGGAAATAGCGTTTGCAGATGTCTACGTATCGTAGCATTTGTGTTCTAATGCTTCTCAAAACGCGATATCGCATCTCCTTTCTATGTTTCATGATAATATATAATAATCATTGCGAAGTGTCATGTATACCTTGCATACACTTCAAATGAATGAAAATGCGACACTTCCTTGCTAGGAAATAGCTTTTCCAGATGCCTACGGATCGAAGCAGTAGGGTTCTAATGCTTCATAAAACGTGATATGGCATCTCACATCTATGTTTCATGATAAGATACAATATTCATTGCGAAGTGTCATGTATACCTCGTATTCACTTCAAAACAATGTAAATGCAACACTTCCTTGCTAGGAAATAGCGTTTGCAGATGTCTACGTATCGAAGCAATAGAGTCCTAATGCTGCTTAAATCGCGATATCGCATCTCATTTCTATGTTTCATTATAATATATAATATTTATTGCGAAGTGTCTTGTATACCTCGCATACACTTCAAATGAATGTAAATGCGACACTTCCTTGCAAGGAAATAGCGTTGGCAGATGTCTACGTATTGATGCAATAGAGATCTACTGCTTCTTAAATCGCAATATAGCATCTCATTTCTATGATTCATGATAAGATATAATATTCGATGTGGAGTGTTATGTATACCTCGTATTCACTTCAAAAGAATATGAATGCGACGCTTCCTTTCTAGGAAATAGCGTTTGCAGATGTCTACGTATCGTAGCAGGAGCTTTCTAACGCTTGTTATAAAGCGATATCGCATCACATTTCTATGTTTCGTGATAAGATATAATATTAATTGCGAAGTGTCACGTATACCACGTATTCACTTCAGAAGAATGTAAATGCGACACTTCCCTGAAATTACATAGTGTTTGCAGATTTCTACGTATCGTAGCAATAGAGTTCTAAAGCTTCATAAAACAAGATATCGCATCTCATTTATATGTTTCGTGATAAGATCTGATATCCATTGTGGAGTGCTATGTATACCTCGTATTCACTTCAAAAGAATGTAAATGCGACACTTCCTTGCTATTAAATAGCGTTTGAACATGTCTACGTATCGTAGCAATCGTTCTAATGCTCCTTAAAATGCGATATCGCATCTCATTCTTTGTTTCATGATAAGATATAATATTCATTGCGAAGTGTCATGTATACCTCATATTCGCTTCAGAAGAATGTAAATGCGACACTTCCTTGCTAGGAAATAGCGTTTGCAGATGTCCCCGTACCGAAGCAATAGAGTTTTAATTCCTCCAATATCGCGATATCGCATTTCATTTCTATGTTTCGTGATAAGGTATAATATAGGTTGTGGAATGTTATGTATACCTCATATTCACTTCAAAAGAATGCAAATGCGACACTTCCTTCCTAGGAATTAGCGTTTGCAGATGTCTACGTATCGTACCAATGTAGTTCTAATGCTTCTTAAAACGCGATATCGTATCTCATTTCTATGTTTTATGATAAGAAATAATATACATTCCGAAGTGTCATGTATACCTTGTATTCACTTCAAAAGAATGTATATGCGACACTTCCTTGCTATTAAGTAGCGTTTGCACATGTCTACGTATCGTAGCAATAGAGCTCTAATGCTTCTCAAAACGCGATATCGCATCTCATTTCTATGTTTCATGATAAGATATAATGTTCATTGCGAAGTATCACTTATACCTCGCATACACTTCAAATGAATGTAATTGCGACACTTCATTGCTTGGAAATAGTGCTGGCAGGATGTCTACGTGTCGAAGCAATAAAGTTCTAATGCTTCTTAAACCAGGATATCGCATTTCATTTCTATGTTTCATGATAAGATATAATATTCATTGCGGAGTGTCATGTATACCTGGCATTCACTTCAAAAGAATGTAAATGCGACACTTCCTTCCTAGGAAATATCGTTGGCAGATGTCTACGTATCGAGGCAATAGAGTTCTAATGCTTCTTAAAACGCGATATAACATCACATTTCTATGTTTCATGATAAGAAATAATATTCAATGCGAAGTGTTATGTATTCCTCGTCTACACTTCAAATGAATCTAAATGTGACACTTCCTTGCTAGGAAATAGCGTTGGCAGATGCCTACGGATCGAAGCAGTAGGGTTCTAATGCTTCATAAAACGTGATATCGCATCTCACTTCTATGTTTCATGATAAGATATAATATTCATGGCGATGTGTCATGTATACCTCGTATTCACCTCAAAAGAATCTAAATGCGACACTTCCTTGCTAGGAAATAGCGTCTGCAGATGTCTACGTATCGAGGAAATAGAGTTCTAATGCTTCTTAAAACGCGATATAACATCACATTTCTATGTTTCATGATAATAAATAATATTCAATGCGAAGTGTTATGTATTCCTCGTCTACACTTCAAATGAATCTAAATGTGACACTTCCTTGCTGGGAAATAGCGTTGGCAGATGCCTACGGATCGAAGCAGTAGGGTTCTAATGCTTCATAAAACGTGATATGGCATCTCACATCTATGTTTCATGATAAGATATAATATTCATTGCGAAGTGTTATGTATACCTTGCATTAACTTCAAAAGAATATAAATGCGACACTTCCTTGCTAGGAAATAGCGTTTGCAGATTTCTGCGTATCGGAGCATTAGATTTCTATTGCATCTTAAAGCGAGATACCGCACCTCATTCCTATGTTTCATGGTACGATATATTATTCATTGCGAAGTATCAAGTATACCTCGCATACTCTTCAAGTGAATGTAAATGCGACACTTCCTTGCTAGGAAATAGCGTTTGCAGGTGTCTACGTATCGTGGCAATAGAGTTCTAATGCTTCTCAAAACGCGATATCGCATCTCATTTCTATGTTTCATGATAAGATATAATATGCATTGCGAAGAGACATGTATTCCTAGTCTTCACTTCAAATGAATGTAAATGCGACACTTCCTAGGTAGGAAATAGCGATTGCAGATGTCTACGTATCGAAGCAATAGAGTTCTAATGCTTCTTGAAACGGGATATCGCATCTCATTTCTATGTTTCAAGATAATATATAATATTCATTGTGAAATGTTATGTATACCTCGTTTTCACTTCAAATAAATGTAAATGCGACACTTCCTTGCAAGGAAATATCGTTTGCAGATGTCTACGTATCGAAGCAATAGAGTTCTACAGCTTCTTAAAGCGGGATATCGCATCCCATTTATATGTCTCATGATAAGAAATAATTGCCACTGCGAAGTGTCATGTATAGCTCGTATTCACTTCAAAAGAATGTAAATGCGGCACTTCCTTGATAGGAAGTAGCGTTCGCAGATGTCTACCTATCGAAACAATAGAGTTCTATTGCTTCTCAAAACACAAAATCGCATCTCATTTCTATGTTTCATGATAAGATATAATGTCCATTGAGGAGGGTTTTGTATATCTCGTCTACACTTAAAAAGAATGTAAATGCGACACTTCCTTGCTAGGAAATAGCTTTTCCAGATGTCTACGTATCGAAGCATTAGAGTTCTAATGCTTCTTAAATCGCGATATCGCATTTCATTTCTATGTTTCATGATAAGATATAACATTCATTGTGCAGTGTTATGTATACCTCGTATTTGCTTCATAAGAATGTAAATGCGACACTTCCTTGCTAGGAAATAGCGTTTGCAGATGTCTACGTATCGTAGCATTTTAGCCCTAATGCTTCTATAATCGCGATATCGCATCTCAATTCTATGTTTCATGATAAGATACAATATTCATTGCGCAGTGTCATGTATACATCGTATTCACTTCAAAAGAATGTAAATGCGACACTCCATTGCTAGGAAATAGCGTTTGCAGATGTCTACGTATCGTAGCATTTGTGTTCTAATGCTTCTCAAAACGCGATATCGCATCTCCTTTCTATGTTTCATGATAATATATAATAATCATTGCGAAGTGTCATGTATACCTTGCATACACTTCAAATGAATGAAAATGCGACACTCCCTTGCTAGGAAATAGCGTCTGCAGATGTCTACGTATCGTAGCAATAGAGTTCTAATGCTTCTTAAAACGCGACATCGCATCTCATTTCTATGATTCATGATAAGATACAATATTAATTGCCAAGTGTCATGTATACCTCGTATTCACTTCAAAAGAATGATAATGCGTCACTTCCTTGCTAGGCAATAGCGTTTGCAGATGTCTATGTATCGTAGCAATAGGGTTCTAATTCTACATAAAACGCGATATCGCATCTCATTTCTATGTTTCATGATAAGATACAATATTCATTGCGAAGTGTCATGTATACCTCGTATTCACTTCAAAACAATGTAAATGCAACACTTCCTTGCTAGGAAATAGCGTTTGCAGATGTCTACGTATCGAAGCAATAGAGTCCTAATGCTGCTTAAATCGCGATATCGCATCTCATTTCTATGTTTCATTATAATATATAATATTTATTGCGAAGTGTCTTGTATACCTCGCATACACTTCAAATGAATGTAAATGCGACACTTCCTTGCAAGGAAATAGCGTTGGCAGATGTCTACGTATTGATGCAATAGAGATCTACTGCTTCTTAAATCGCAATATCGCATCACATTTCTATGATTCATGATAAGATATAATATTCGATGTGGAGTGTTATGTATACCTCGTATTCACTTCAAAAGAATATGAATGCGACGCTTCCTTTCTAGGAAATAGCGTTTGCAGATGTCTACGTATCGTAGCAGGAGCTTTCTAACGCTTGTTATAAAGCGATATCGCATCTCATTTCTATGTTTCGTGATAAGATATAATATTAATTGCGAAGTGTCACGTATACCACGTATTCACTTCAGAAGAATGTAAATGCGACACTTCCCTGAAATTACATAGTGTTTGCAGATTTCTACGTATCGTAGCAATAGAGTTCTAAAGCTTCATAAAACAAGATATCGCATCTCATTTATATGTTTCGTGATAAGATCTGATATCCATTGTGGAGTGCTATGTATACCTCGTATTCACTTCAAAAGAATGTAAATGCGACACTTCCTTGCTATTAAATAGCGTTTGAACATGTCTACGTATCGTAGCAATCGTTCTAATGCTCCTTAAAATGCGATATCGCATCTCATTCTTTGTTTCATGATAAGATATAATATTCATTGCGAAGTGTCATGTATACCTCATATTCGCTTCAGAAGAATGTAAATGCGACACTTCCTTGCTAGGAAATAGCGTTTGCAGATGTCCCCGTACCGAAGCAATAGAGTTTTAATTCCTCCAATATCGCGATATCGCATTTCATTTCTATGTTTCGTGATAAGGGTGTAATATAGGTTGTGGAATGTTATGTATACCTCATATTCACTTCAAAAGAATGCAAATGCGACACTTCCTTCCTAGGAATTAGCGTTTGCAGATGTCTACGTATCGTACCAATGTAGTTCTAATGCTTCTTAAAACGCGATATCGTATCTCATTTCTATGTTTTATGATAAGAAATAAT
The DNA here is from genome assembly GCF_050948175.1 of Xylocopa sonorina. NCBI lineage: Eukaryota > Metazoa > Arthropoda > Insecta > Hymenoptera > Apidae > Xylocopa > Xylocopa sonorina. The sequence goes on from NW_027490119.1 coordinate 1,695,881, forward strand.
ATACATTCGGAAGTGTCATGTATACCTTGTATTCACTTCAAAAGAATGTATATGCGACACTTCCTTGCTATTAAATAGCGTTTGCACATGTCTACGTATCGTAGCAATAGAGCTCTAATGCTTCTCAAAACGCGATATCGCATCTCATTTCTATGTTTCATGATAAGATATAATGTTCATTGCGAAGTATCACTTATACCTCGCATACACTTCAAATGAATGTAATTGCGACACTTCATTGCTTGGAAATAGTGCTGGCAGGATGTCTACGTGTCGAAGCAATAAAGTTCTAATGCTTCTTAAACCGGGATATCGCATTTCATTTCTATGTTTCATGACAACATATAATATTCATTGCGAAGTGTTATGTATACCTCGCATACACTTTAAATGAATGTAAATGCGACACTTCCTTGCTAGGAAATAGCGGTTGCAGATGTCTACGTATCGAAGCCATAGATTTCTAATGCTCCTTGAAATGGGATATCGCATCTCATTTCTATGTTTCATGTTAATTTATAATATTCATTGTGGAATGTTATATATACCTCGCATTCACTTCAAAAGAATGTAAATTCGACACGTACTTGCTATGAAATAGCGTTTGTAGATGTCTATGTATCGTAGCAATGCAGTTCTAAAGCTTCTTAAAACGCGATATCACATCGCATTTCTACGTTTCATGATAAGATATAATATTCATTGCGAAGTTTTACATATTCCTCGTATTCACTTCAAATGAATGTAAATGCGACACTTTCTTGCTAGGAAATAGCGTTTGCAGATGTCTACGTATCGAAGCAATAGAGATCTAACCCTTCTTAAAACGCGATATCGCATCTCATTTCTATGTTTCAAGATAATATATAGTATTCATTGTGAAATGTTATGTATACCTCGTTTTCACTTCAAATAAATGTAAATGCGACACTTCCTTGCAAGGAAATAGCGTTTGCAGATGTCTACGTATCGAAGCAATAGAGTTCTAATGCTTCTTAAAACGGGATATCGCATATCATTTCTATGTTTCGTGATAAGATATAATATTCATTGTGCAGCGTTATGTATATCTAGTCTACACATCAAATGAATGTAAATGCGACACTTCCCTGCTAGCAAATAGCGTGTGCAGATGTCTAAATATCGAAGCAATAGAGTTTTAATGCTTCTTAAAAAGAGATAACGCATCACAATTCTATGTTTCATGATAAGATTTACTATTCATTGTGGTGTGATATGTATACCTGGTATTCACTTCAAAACAATGCGAATGCGACACTTCCTTGCTAGGAAATAGCGTTTGCAGATGTCTACGTATCGTAGCAACATATTTCTAATGCTTGTAAAAATTCGATATCGCATCTCATTTCTATGTTTCGTGATAAGATATAATATTCATTGCGTAGTGTCATGTATATCTCGTACTCACTTCAAAAGAATGTAACTGCGGCACTTACTTGCTAGGAAATAGCGTTTCCAGATGTCTACGTATTGAAACAATTGAGTTCTAATGCTTCTTCAAACGAGATGTCGCATCTCATTTCTATGTTTCACGATAAGATATAATATTAATAGCAAAGTGTTATGCATTGCTCTTCAAACTTTCGAATGAATGTAAATGCGACACTTCCTTGCTAGGAAGTAGCGTTTGCATATGTACGTATCGAAGCAATAGGGTCCTAGTGCCTCTTAAATCGCGATATCGCATCTCATTTCTATGTTTCATGATAAGATATAATATTCATTGCGAACTGTCTTGTATACCTCGGATTCACTTCAGAAGAATGTAAATGCGACACTTCCTTGCTAGGAAGTAGCGTTTGCAGATGTCTGCGTATCGAAGCAATAGAGTTCTAATTCATTTTAAAACACGATATCGCATCTCATTCCTATGTCTCATGATATGATATGATATTCATTATGGCGTGTTATGTATACCTCGTACTCACCTCAAAAGAATGTAAATGCGACACTTCCTTGCTAGGAATTAGCGTTTGCAGATGTCTACGTATCGAAGCAATAGATTTCTTATACTTCTAAAATCGCGATATCGCATCTCATTTCAATGTTTCATGATAATATGTAATATTCATTGCGAAGTGTCTTGTATACCTCGCATACACTTCAAATGAATATAAATGCGACACTTCCTTGCTAGGAAATAGCGTTGGCAGATGTCTACGTATCGATGCAAAAGAGATCTACTGCTGCTTATATCGCCATATAGCATCTAATTCCTATGTTTCATGATAAGATATAATATTCATTGCGAAGTGTCTTGTATACCTCGCATACACTTCAAATGAATGCAAATGCGACACTTCCTTGCTAGGAAATAGCGTTGGCAGATGGCTAGGTATCGAAGCAATCGAGATCTACTGCTTCTTAAATCGCCATATCGCATCTCATTTCTATGTTTCATGATAAGAAATAATATTCATTGCGAAGTTTCATGTATTCCTCGTATTCACTTCAAATGAATGTAAATGCGACACTTCCCTGCTAGGAAATAGCGTTGTCAGATGTCTACGTATCGAAGCAGTAGAGATCTACTGCTTCTTAAATCGCAACATCGCATCTCATTTCTATGTTTCATGATAAGATATAATATTCGATGTGGAGTGTTATGTATACCTCGTATTCACTTCAAAAGAATATGAATGCGACGCTTCCTTTCTAGGAAATAGCGTTTGCAGATGTCTACGTATCGTAGAAATAGAGTTTTAATTCTTCTTAAAACGCGATATAGCATCTCATTTCTATGTTTCATGATAAGATATAATATTAGTTGTGGAGTGTTATGCATACCTCCTATTCACTTCAAAAGAATGTAAATGCGACACTTCCTTGCTAGAAAATAGCGTTTGCAGATGTCTACGTATCGAAGCAATAGGGTTCTAATGCTTTTCAGAACGCTATATCGCATCCCATTTCTATGTTTCATGTTAAGATATAATATTCATTGCGAATTGTCATGTATACCACGCATACACTTCAAATGAATGCGACACTTCCTTGCTAGGAAATAGCGTTTGCAGATGTCTACGTACCGTAGCATTAGAGTTCTAATGCATCTTAAAACACGATATCGTACCTCATTCCTATGTCTCGTGATAAGATATAATATTCATTGTGGAGTGTTATGTATACTTCGTATTCACTTCAAAAGAATGTAAATGCGACACTTCCTTGCTAGGACAAAGCCTTTGCAGATGCCTACGTATCATAGCAATAGAGTTCTAATGCTTCTTAAAACGCGATACCGCATCTCATTTCTATGTTTCATGATAAGATATAATATTCATTGCGAACTGTCTTGTATACCTCGGATTCACTTCAGAAGAATGTAAATGCGACACTTCCTTGCTAGGAAGTAGCGTTTGCAGATGTCTGCGTATCGAAGCAATAGAGTTCTAATGCTTCTAAAATCGCGATATCGCATCTCATTTCAATGTTTCATGATAATATATAATATTCATTGCGAAGTGTCTTGTATACATCGCATACACTTCAAATGAATATAAATGCGACACTTCCTTGCTAGGAAATAGCGTTGGCAGATGGCTAGGTATCGAAGCAATCGAGATCTACTGCTTCTTAAATCGTCATATCGCATCTCATTTCTATGTTTCATGATAAGATATAATATTCAATGTGCAGTGATATGTATATCTCGTCTACACTTCAAAAGAATGTAAATGCGACACTTCCTTGCTAGGAAATAGCGTTTTGCAGATATCTACGTATAGAAGCATTAGAGTTCTAATGCTTCTTAAAACGCGATACCGCATCTCATTTCTATGTTTCATGATAAGATATAATATTCATTGCGAACTGTCTTGTATACCTCGGACTCACTTCAGAAGAATGTAAATGCGACACTTCCTTGCTAGGAAGTAGCGTTTGCAGATGTCTGCGTATCGAAGCAATAGAGTTCTAATGCTTCTAAAATCGCGATATCGCATCTCATTTCAATGTTTCATGATAATATATAATATTCATTGCGAAGTGTCTTGTATACATCGCATACACTTCAAATGAATATAAATGCGACACTTCCTTGCTAGGAAATAGCGTTGGCAGATGGCTAGGTATCGAAGCAATCGAGATCTACTGCTTCTTAAATCGTCATATCGCATCTCATTTCTATGTTTCATGATAAGATATAATATTCAATGTGCAGTGATATGTATATCTCGTCTACACTTCAAAAGAATGTAAATGCGACACTTCCTTGCTAGGAAATAGCGTTTTGCAGATATCTACGTATAGAAGCATTAGAGTTCTAATGCTTCTTAAAACGCGATATCGCATCTCATTTCTATGTTTCATGATAAGATATAATATTCATTGCGAAGTGTCATGTACTCCTCGCAAATACTTCAAATGAATGTAAATGCGACACTTCCTTGCTAGGAAATAGCGTCTGCAGATGTCTACGTATCGTAGCAACAATGTTCTAATGCTTCTTAAAACGCGATATCGCATGTCATTTCTATGTTTCATGATAAGATATAATATTCATTGCGAAGTGTCATGTGTACCTTGTATTCACTTCAAAAGAATGTGAATGCGACAATTCCTTGCTAGGAAATAGTGATTGCAAATGACTACGTATCGTAGCAATAGAGTTCTAATGCTTCTCGAAACGCGATATAGCATCTCATTTCGATGTCTCATTATAAGATATAATATTCATTTGCGAAGTGTCATATATACCTTGCATACTCTTCAAATGAATGTAAATGCGAAACTTCCTTGCTAGGAAGTAGCGTTGGCAGATGTCTACGTATCGAAGCAATAGAGTTCTAATGCTTCTTAAAACGGGATATCGCATATCATTTCTATGTTTCGTGATAAGATATAATATTCATTGTGCAGCGTTATGTATATCTAGTCTACACATCAAATGAATGTAAATGCGACACTTCCCTGCTAGCAAATAGCGTGTGCAGATGTCTAAATATCGAAGCAATAGAGTTTTAATGCTTCTTAAAAAGAGATAACGCATCACAATTCTATGTTTCATGATAAGATTTACTATTCATTGTGGTGTGATATGTATACCTGGTATTCACTTCAAAACAATGCGAATGCGACACTTCCTTGCTAGGAAATAGCGTTTGCAGATGTCTACGTATCGTAGCAACATAGTTCTAATGCTTGTAAAAATTCGATATCGCATCTCATTTCTATGTTTCGTGATAAGATATAATATTCATTGCGTAGTGTCATGTATATCTCGTACTCACTTCAAAAGAATGTAACTGCGGCACTTACTTGCTAGGAAATAGCGTTTCCAGATGTCTACGTATTGAAACAATTGAGTTCTAATGCTTCTTCGAGATGTCGCATCTCATTTCTATGTTTCACGATAAGATATAATATTAATAGCAAAGTGTTATGCATTGCTCTTCAAACTTTCGAATGAATGTAAATGCGACACTTCCTTGCTAGGAAGTAGCGTTTGCATATGTCTACGTATCGAAGCAATAGGGTTCTAGTGCCTCTTAAATCGCGATATCGCATCTCATTTCTATATTTCATGATAAGATATAATATTCATTGCGAAATGTTAAGTATTCCTCGTACTCACTTCAATTGAATGGAAATGCGACACTTCCTTGCTAGGATGTAGCGTTTGCAGATGTCTGCGTATCATAGCAATAGAGTTCTACTGCTTCTTAAATCGCGAAATCGCATCCCATTTCTGTTTTGTGATAAGATGTAATATTCATTGTGGAGTGTTATGTATACCTCGTATTCACTTCAAAGGAATGTAAATGCGACACTTGCTTTCTGTTAACTGTCGTTCCCAAATATCTACGTTTCGCAGCAGTAGGGTTCTAATGCTTTTTAAATCGCGATGTCGCATCTCAATCCTATGTTTCATGATAAGATATAATATTCATTGTGGTGTGTGATGTACATCTCGTATTCACATCAAAAGAATGTAAATGCGACACTTCCTTGCTAGGAAATAGCGTTTGCAGATGTCTGCGTATCGTAGCAATAAATTTCTAACGCTTCTTAAAGCGCGATATCGCATCTCATTTCTATGTTTCATGATAAGATATAATATTCATTGCGAAGTGTTATATACTCCTAATATTCACTTCAAATGAATGTAAGTGCGACACTTCCCTGCTAGGAAGAAGCGTTTCCAGATGTCTACGTATCGAAGCAGCAGAGTTCTGATGCTTCTTAAAACAAGATATCGCAACTCATTTCTATGTTTAATGAAGAGATATAATATTCATTGCGAAGTGTCATGTATACCTCGTATTCACTTGAAAGGAATGTAATTGCGACACATCCTTGCTACGAAATAGCGTTTCCAGATATCTACGTATCGTCGCAATAGCGTTCTAATGCCTCTCAAAACGCGATATGTTATCTCATTTCTATGTCTCATGATAAGACATAATATTCACTGCGATGTGTCATGTATACTTCGTATTCACTTCAAGTGAATGTAAATGCGTCACTTCCTTGCTAGGAAATAGCGTTTGTGGATGTCTGCGTATCGAAGCATTTGAGTTCTAATGCTTCTTAAATCGCGAAATCGCATCCCATATCTGTTTCGTGATAAGATGTAATATTCATTGTGGAGTGTTATTTAAACCTTGTATTCACCTCAAAAGAATGTAAGTGCAACACTTCCTTGCTAGGAAATAGCGTTTGCAGTTGCCTACGTATCGTAGCAATAGATTTCCAATGCTTCTTAAAACGCCATAGCGCATCTCATTTATATGTTTCATGTAAAGATATAATATTCATTGCGATGTGTCATGTATACCTTGTATTCACGTCAAAAGAATGTAAATGCGACACTCCCTTGCTAGGAAATAGCGTCTGCAGATGTCTACGTATCGTAGAGATGGAGATCTAATTCTTCTTAAAACGCGAGATAGCATCTCATTTCTATGTTTCATGATAAGATATAATATTCATTCCGAAGTGTCATGTATACCGCGTATTCACATCAAGAGAATGTAAATGCGACACTTCCTTGCTAGGAAATAGCGTTGGCGGATGTCTACGTATTGAAGCAATAGAGATCTATTGCTTCTTAAATAGCGATATCGCATCTGATTGCTATGTTTCATGATAAGATATAATATTCATTGCGGAGTGTCATGTATACCTCGTATTCACTTCAAAGGAATGTAGATGCGACACTTCCTTGCTAGGATGCAGCGTTTGCAGATATCTAGGTATCGAAGCAATAGTGTTCTAATGCCGCTTAAATCGCGAAATCGCATATCATTTATATGTATCATGATAAGATACAATATTCATTGTGCAATGTTATGTATACCTCGTATTCACTTCAAAAGAATGATAATGCGTCACTTCCTTGCTAGGAAATAGCGTTTGCAGTTGTCTACGTATCGAAGCAGTAGAATTCTAATGCTTCTTAAAACGCGATATCGCATCTCATTACTATGTTTCATAATAAGATATAATAATAAGTGCGAAGTTTGATCCGAAGTGTATACCTCGCACACACTTCAAACGAATGAAATCGCGGCAATTCCCTGCTAGGAAGTAGGGTTTCCAGATGTCTGCGTATCGTAGCAATAGAGTTCTAATGCTACTTAAAACGCGATATCGCATCTCATATCTATGATTCATGATAGGATATAGTATTCATTGCCAATTGCCATGTATACTTCGTACGCACTTCAAAGGAATGTAAATGCGACACTTCCTTGCAAGGAAGTAGCGTTTGCACATGTCTACGTATCGAAGAAATAGAGTTCTAATACTGCTTAAATCGCGATATCGCATCTCATTTCTATGTTTCATGATAAGATAAAATATTCATTGTGCAGTGTTATGTATACCTCGTATTCACTTCAAAAGAATGATAATGCGTCACTTCCTTGCTAGCATATAGCGTTTGCAGATGTCTATGTATCGTAGCAATATAGTTCTAATTTTTCATAAACGCGATATCGCATCTCATTTCGTTGTTTCATGATAAAATATAATATTCATTGCGAAGTGTCATGTATACCTCGTATTCACTTCAAAAGAATATAAATCCGACACTTCTATGCTTGGAAATAGCGTTTGCAGATATCTACGTATCGTAGCAATAGAGTTCTAATGCTTCTTAAAACGCGATATCGCATCTCATTTCTATGTTTCATAATAAGATATAATATTCATTGCGAAGTGTCATGTATACCTCGTCTTCACTTCAAACGAATGTAAATACGGCACTTCCATGCTAGGAAATAGCGTTTGCAGATGTCTACGTATCGTAGCAGTAGAGTTCTAATGCTTCTTAAATCGCGATATCGCATCTCATTTCTGTGTTTCATGATAAGATACAATATTCATTTTGCAGTGTTATGTATATCTCGTCTGCACTTCAAATGAATGTAAATGCCACACCTCCTTGCTAGTAAATAGCGTTTGAGGATGTCTGCGTATCGATGCAATAGATTTCTAATTCTTCTTAAATCCCTATAACGCGTCTCATTTCTATGTTTCATGATAAGATACAATATTCATTGCGCAGTTATATGTATACCTGGTATTCACTTCAAAAGAATGGAAATGCGACACTTCCTTACCAGGAAATAGCGTTTGTAGATGTCTCCGTATCGAAGCAATAGAGTTCTAATGCTTCTTAAATCGCGATATCGCATCTCATTTCTATGTTTCGTGATCAGGTATAATAGTCATTGTGGCGTGTTATGTATACCTCGTACTCACTTCAAAAGAATGTAAATGCGACACATCCTTCCTAGGATATAGCGTCTGCAGATATCTACGTATCGTAGCAATAGAGAATTAATGTTTCGTAAAACGAGATATCGCACCTCATTTCTGTTTCAGGATAAGATATAATATTCATTGCGAAGTGTCATGTGTACCTCGTATACCATTCAATAGAATGTAAGTACGACACTTCCTTGCTAGAAGTTGCTTCTGCAGATGTCTACGTATGGAAGCAATAGAGTTCTAATGCTTCATAAATCGCGATATTGCATCTCATTTCTATGTTTCATGATAAGATATAATATTCAATGTGCAGTGTTATGTATACCTCGTATTCACTTCAAAGGAAAGTAAGTGCGACTCTTCCTCGCTAGGAAATGGCGTTTGCAGACGTCTACGTATTGAAGCAATGGTGTTCTAATGCTTCTTAAATCGCGATATCGCATCTCATTTGTATGTTTCGTGATAAGATATAATATTCATTGTGGATTGCTATGTATACCTCGTATTCGCTTCAAAAGAATGTAAATGCGACACTTCCTTGCTACGAAATAGCGTTTGCAGATGACTACGTATCGTAGCATTATAATTCTAATGCATCTCAAAACGCGATATCGCATCTCATTTCTATGTTTCATTATAAGACATAATATTTATTACGAAGTGTCATGTATACCTCGTATTCCTTTTAAGGAATGTAAATGCGACACTTCCTTGCTAAGAAATAGCGTTTGCAGATGTCTACGTATCGTAGCATTAGAGTTCTAGCGCTTCTCCCAACGCGCTATCGCATCTCATTTGTATGTTTCGTGATAAGATATCATATTCATTGCGAAGTGTCATGTATACCTCGTATTCACTTGAATTGAATGTAAATGCGACTCTTCCGTGCTAGGAAATAGCGTTTGCAGATGTCTAGGTATCGAAGCAATAGGGTTCTAATGTTTCTTAAAATGGGATACCGCATCTCATTTCTATGTTTCATGATAAGATATAATATTCATTGTGCAGTGTCATGTATACCTCGTACTCTCTTCAAAAGAAGGTAAATGCGCCACATCCTTGCTAGGAAATAGCGTTTCCAGATGTCTGTGTATCGAAACAATATAGATCAAATGCTCCTTAAAACGAGATGTCGCATCTCACTTCTATGTTTCATGATAAGATATAATATTCATTGCGAAGTGGCATGTATACCTCGTATTCACATCAAAAGAGTGTAAATGCGACTCTCCCTTGCTAGGAAATAGCGTTTCCAGATATCTACGTATCGTAGCAATAGAGTGCTATTGCTTCTTAAAAGGCTAAATCGCATCTCATATCTATGTTTAATGATAAGATATAATATTCATTGCGAAGTGTCATGTATACCTGGTATTCACTTCAATCGAATGTAAATGCGACACTTCCTTGCCTGGAAACAGCGTTTGCAGATTGCTACGTATCTCATTTCTGTGTTTCATGATAAGATATAATATTCATTGCGAAGTGTCATGTGTACCTCGTATTCACATCAAAAGAATGTAAATGCGACACTTCCTTGCTAGGAAATAGCGTTTCCAGGTGTCTACGTATCGAAACAATAGAGTTCTAATCCTTCTGAAAACGAGATGTCGCATGTCATTTCTATGTTTAACGATAAGATATAATATTCATTGCGAAGTGTCATGTTTACATCGTATTAACATCAAAAGAATGTAAATGCGAATCTTCCTTGCTAGGAAATAGCGTTTCTAGATAAGTACGTATCGTAGCAATAGACTACTAATGCTTCCTAAAACGCGATATCCCATTTCATTCCTGTGTTTCATGATAAGATGCAATATTCATTGCGAAGTGTCATGTATACCTCGTACTCACTTCAAAAGAATATAAAGGCGACACTTCCTTGCTAGGAAATAACGTTTGCAGATGTCTACGTCTCCAAGCAATAGAGTTGTAATGCTTCTCAAATCGCCATATCGCATCTCATTTCTATGCTTCATGATAAGATATAATATTCATTGCGAAGTGTCATGCATACCTCGTATTCACTTCAAAAGCATGTAAATACGACACTTCCTTGCTAGGAAATAGCGTTTGCAGATGTCTACGTATTGAAGCAATAGAGTTCTAATGCTTTTTGAAACGGGATATCGCATCTCATTTCTATGTTTCATGATAAGATATAATATTAATTGCGAAGTGTCATGTATACCTTGTATTCACTTCAGAAGAATGTAAATGCGACAGTTCCTTGCTAGGAAATAGCGTCTGCAGATATCGACGTATCGTAGCAATAGAGTTCTAATGCTCCTTAAAGCGCGATATCGCATCTCATTTCTATGTTTCATGATAAGATACAATATTCATTGCGAAGTGCTATGTATTCCTCGTCTACAATTCAAATGAATGTTAATGGGATACTTCCTTGCTAGGAAATAGCGTTTGCAGTTTTCTACGTATCGAAGCAATAGAGTTCTAATGCTTCGTGAAACGCGATATAGCATCACATTTCTATATTTCGTGATAAGATATAATATTCATTGTGGAGTGTTATGTATGCCTCGTATTCACTTCCAAAGATTGTAAATGCGACATTTTCTTGCTTGGAAATTGCATTTGCAGATGTCTACGTGTCGTAGCAATGGAGTTCTAATGCTTCATAAAACGCGATATCGCAATTTACTTCTATGTTTCATAATAAGATATAATATTAATTGCGAAGTGTCATGTATACCTCGTATTCACTTCAAAAGAATGTAAATGCGATACTTCGTTGCCAGGAAATAGCGTTTGCAGATGTCTCCGTATCGACTCAGTAGTATTCTAATGCTTCTTAAAACGAGATATCGCATCGCATTTCTATGTTTCATGATAAGATATAATATTCATTGCGAAGTGTCACGTACACCTCGTATTCACTTCAAAAGAATGTAAATGCAACACTTCCCTGCAATTAAATAGCGTTTGCAGATGTCTACGTATCGTAGCAATAGAGTTCTGAAGCTTCTTAAAACAAGATATCGCATCTCATTTCTATGTTTCATGATAAGATATAATATTCATTGCGAAGTGTCATGTATACCTCGTATTCACATCAAAAGAATGTAAATGCGACACTTCCTTGCTAGGAAATAGCGTTTGCAAATGTCTACGTATCGTAGCAATAGAGTTATAGCGATTCCTAATTCGCTATATTGCATCTCATTTCTATGTTTCATGATAAGATATAATATTCATTTCGAAGTGTCATGAATACCTCGTATTCACTTCAGAGGAATGTAAATGCCACACTTCTTTGCTAGGAAATAGCGTTTCCAGATGTCTACGTATCGAAACAATAGAGATCTAATGCTTCTCAAAACATGATATCGCATCTCATTTCTATGCTTCATGATAAGATATAATATTCATTGCGAAGTGTTATGTATACCTCGCATACACTTCAGATGAATGTAAATGCGACACTTCCTTGCTAGGAAATAGCGTTTGCAGATGTCTACGTATCGTAGCAATAGAGTTCTAATGCTTCATAAAACGCGATATCGCAATTTACTTCTATGTTTCATAATAAGATATAATATTAATTGCGAAGTGTCATGTATACCTCGTATTCTCTTCAAAAGAATGTAAATGCGATACTTCGTTGCCAGGAAATAGCGTTTGCAGATGTCTCCGTATCGACTCAGTAGTATTCTAATGCTTCTTAAAACGAGATATCGCATCGCATTTCTATGTTTCATGATAAGATATAATATTCATTGCGAAGTGTCACGTACACCTCGTATTCACTTCAAAAGAATGTAAATGCAACACTTCCCTGCTATTAAATAGCGTTTGCAGATGTCTACGTATCGTAGCAATAGAGTTCTGAAGCTTCTTAAAACAAGATATCGCATCTCATTTCTATGTTTCATGATAAGATATAATATTCATTGCGAAGTGTCATGTATACCTCGTATTCACATCAAAAGAATGTAAATGCGACACTTCCTTGCTAGGAAATAGCGTTTGCAAATGTCTACGTATCGTAGCAATAGAGTTCTAGCGATTCTTAATTCGCTATATCGCATCTCATTTCTATGTTTCATGATAAGATATAATATTCATTGTGCAGTGTCATGTATACCTCGTACTCTCTTCAAAAGAAGGTAAATGCGCCACATCCTTGCTAGGAAATAGCGTTTCCAGATGTCTGTGTATCGAAACAATATAGATCAAATGCTCCTTAAAACGAGATGTCGCATCTCACTTCTATGTTTCATGATAAGATATAATATTCATTGCGAAGTGGCATGTATACCTCGTATTCACATCAAAAGAGTGTAAATGCGACTCTCCCTTGCTAGGAAATAGCGTTTCCAGATATCTACGTATCGTAGCAATAGAGTGCTATTGCTTCTTAAAAGGCTAAATCGCATCTCATATCTATGTTTAATGATAAGATATAATATTCATTGCGAAGTGTCATGTATACCTGGTATTCACTTCAATCGAATGTAAATGCGACACTTCCTTGCCTGGAAACAGCGTTTGCAGATTGCTACGTATCTCATTTCTGTGTTTCATGATAAGATATAATATTCATTGCGAAGTGTCATGTGTACCTCGTATTCACATCAAATGAATGTAAATGCGACACTTCGTTGCTAGGAAATAGCGTTTCCAGATGTCTACGTATCGAAACAATAGAGTTCTAATCCTTCTGAAAACGAGATGTCGCATGTCATTTCTATGTTTAACGATAAGATATAATATTCATTGCGAAGTGTCATGTTTACATCGTATTAACATCAAAAGAATGTAAATGCGAATCTTCCTTGCTAGGAAATAGCGTTTCTAGATAAGTACGTATCGTAGCAATAGACTACTAATGCTTCCTAAAACGCGATATCCCATTTCATTCCTGTGTTTCATGATAAGATGCAATATTCATTGCGAAGTGTCATGTATACCTCGTACTCACTTCAAAAGAATATAAATGCGACACTTCCTTGCTAGGAAATAACGTTTGCAGATGTCTACGTCTCCAAGCAATAGAGTTCTAATGCTTCTCAAATCGCCATATCGCATCTCATTTCTATGCTTCATGATAAGATATAATATTCATTGCGAAGTGTCATGCATACCTCGTATTCACTTCAAAAGCATGTAAATACGACACTTCCTTGCTAGGAAATAGCGTTTGCAGATGTCTACGTATCGAAGCAATAGAGTTCTAATGCTTTTTGAAACGGGATATCGCATCTCATTTCTATGTTTCATGATAAGATATAATATTAATTGCGAAGTGTCATGTATACCTTGTATTCACTTCAGAAGAATGTAAATGCGACAGTTCCTTGCTAGGAAATAGCGTCTGCAGATATCGACGTATCGTAGCAATAGAGTTCTAATGCTCCTTAAAGCGCGATATCGCATCTCATTTCTATGTTTCATGATAAGATACAATATTCATTGCGAAGTGCTATGTATTCCTCGTCTACAACTCAAATGAATGTTAATGGGATACTTCCTTGCTAGGAAATAGCGTTTGCAGTTTTCTACGTATCGAAGCAATAGAGTTCCAATGCTTCGTGAAACGCGATATAGCATCACATTTCTATATTTCGTGATAAGATATAATATTCATTGTGGAGTGTTATGTATGCCTCGTATTCACTTCCAAAGATTGTAAATGCGACACTTTCTTGCTTGGAAATTGCATTTGCAGATGTCTACGTGTCGTAGCAATGGAGTTCTAATGCTTCATAAAACGCGATATCGCAATTTACTTCTATGTTTCATAATAAGATATAATATTAATTGCGAAGTGTCATGTATACCTCGTATTGACTTCAAAAGAATGTAAATGCGACACTTCCTTGCCAGGAAATAGCGATTGCAGATGTCTCCGTATCGAAGCAGTAGAGATCTAATGCTTCCTAAAACGAGATGTCGCATCTCATTTCTATGTTTCACGATAAGATATAACATTCATTGTGAAGTGTAGTGAATACCTCGAATTCACTTCAAAAGAATGTAATTGCGACACTTCCTTGCTAGGAAATAGCGTTTGCAGATGTCTACGTATCGTAGCATTAGAGCTCCAATGCTTCTTAAAACTTGATATCGCATCTCATTTCTATGTTTCACAGTAAGATATAATATTCATTATGGAGTGTTATGTATACATCGTATTCACTTCAAAAGAATGTAAATGCGACACTTCCTTGCTAGGAAATAGCGATTGCAGGAATCTACATATCGTAGCAGTAGAGTTCTAATGCTTCTCAAAACGCGATATCGCATCACATTTCTATGTTTCATGATAAGATATAATATTCATTGTGAAGTTACATGTATAACTCGTATTCACATCAAAGAATGTAAATGCGACACTTCCTTGCCAGGAAATTGCGTTTGCAGATGTCTCAATATCGATGCAATAGGGTTCTAATGCTTCTTACGACGAGATGTCGCATCTCATTTCTATGTTTCATGATAAGATATAATATTAACTGCGAAGTGTCATGTATACCTCGTACTCACTTCAAAGGAATGTAAATGCGACACATACTTGCTAGGAAATAGCGATTGCAGATGTCTCCGTATCTAAGCAATAGAGCTCTAATGCTTCTTAAAACGAGACGACGCATCATATTTCTATGTTTCATGATAAGAGATAATATTCAATGCGAAGCGTCATGTGAACCTCGTATTCACATCAAAAGAATGTAAATGCGACACTTCCTTGCTAGGACAAAGCTTCTGCAGATGTCTACGTATCGAAGCAACATAGTTCTAATGCTTCTTAAGGCGAGATATCGCATCTCATTTC
Organism: Xylocopa sonorina; assembly: GCF_050948175.1. NCBI lineage: Eukaryota > Metazoa > Arthropoda > Insecta > Hymenoptera > Apidae > Xylocopa > Xylocopa sonorina. Next base: position 1,711,419 of record NW_027490119.1, read on the forward strand.
TATGTTTCATGATATGATATAATATTCATTGCGAATTGTCATGTATACCTCGCACACACTTCAAATGAATGTAAACCCGACACTTCCTTCCTAGAAAATTACGTTTCCAGATGTCTATGTATCGAAGCAAAAGAGTTCTAATGCTTCTTAAAACGCGATATCGCATCTCATTTCTATGTTTCATGATAAGATATAATATTCATTGCGAAGTGTTATGTATTCCTCGTCTACACTACAAATGAATGTAAATGCGACACTTCCTTGCTAGGAAATAGCGTTTCCAGATGTCTACGCATCGAAGCAATAGAGTTCTAATGCTTCTTGAAACGCGATATCGCATCTCATTTCTATGCTTCATGATAAGCTATAATACTAATTGCAAAGTGTTACGTATACCTCGTATACACTTGAATGAATGTAAGTGCGACACTTCCTTGCTAGGAAGTAGCGTTTGCAGTTGTCTACTTATCGAAGAAATGGCGTTTTATGCTACTTAAATCACAATATCGCATCTCATTTCTACGTTTCACGGTAAGATATAATATTCATTGTGGAGTATTATGTATACATCGTATTCACTTCAAATGAATGTAAAGGCGACACTTTCTTTCTACGAAATAGCGTGTCCACATGTCTACGTATCGTAGCAAAGGAGCGCTAATGTTTCCTAAAACGCGATATCGCATCTCATTTCTATGTTTCATGATAAGACGTAGTATTCATTGCGAAGTGTTATGTATACCTCGCATACACTTCCAATGAATGTAAATGCCAAACTTCCTTGCTAGGAAATAGCGTTTGCAGATGTCTACGTATCTTAGCAATAGTGTTCTAGTGCTACTTAAAACGCGATATCGCATCTCATTTCTATGTTTCATGATAAGATATAATATTCATTGCGAAGTGTATGTATACCTCGTGTTCACTTCAAAAGAATGCAAATGCGACACTTCCTTGCTAGGAAATAGCGTTTACAGATGTCTACGTATCGAAGCAATAGAGTTCTAATGCTTTTTAAATCGCCATATCGCATCTCATTTCTGTGTTCCATGATAAGATATAATATTCATTGTGGAGTGTTATGACTACTTCGTATTCACCTCAAAAGAATGTAAATGCGACACTTCCCTGCTAGGAAATAGCGTTTGCAGAAGTCGAAACAATACAGTTCTAATGCTTCGTAAAACGAGATGTCGCATCTCATTTCTATGTTTCATGATAAGATATAATATTCATAGCGAAGTGTCACTTATACCTTGGATACACTTCAGGTGAATGTAAATGCGGCAGTTCCTTCCTAGGAAATAGCGTTTGCAGATGTCTCCGTATCGAAGCGATTGAGTTCTAATGCTTCTTAGAACGGGATATCGCATCTCATTTCTATGCTTCGTGATAAGATATAATATTCATTGCGAAGTGCCACTTATACCTCGCATACACTTCAAATGAGTGTAAATGCGACACTACCTTGCAAGGAAATAGCGATTGCAGATGCCTACGTATCGAAGCAATAGAGTTCTAATGCTTCTTGGAACGGGATATCGCATCTCATTTCTATGTTTCATGATAAGATATAATATTAATTGCGAAGTGTCATGTATACCTTGTATTCACGTCAGAAGAATGTAAATGCGACACTTCCTTGGTAGGAAATAGCGTTTGCAGATGTCTACGTATAGTAGCAATAGAGTTCTAATGCTTCTCAAAACGCGATATCGAATCTCATTTCTATGTTTCATGATAAGATATAATATTCACTGCGAAGTTACATGTATACCTCGTATTCACTTCAAAAGAACGAAAATGCGACACTTCCTTGCTAGGAAATAGCGTTTGCAAATGTCAACGTATCGTAGCAATAGAGTTCTAACAATTCTTAATTCGCTATATCGCATCTCATTTCTATGTTTCATGATAAGATATAACATTAATTGCGAAGTGACATGTATACCTCGTATTCACTTCAAAAGAATGCAAATGCGACACTTCCTTGCTAGGAAATAACGTTTGCAAGAGTTTACGTATCGTAGCAATAGAGATCTAATGCTTCTCAAAACATGATATCGTATCTCATTTCTATGCTTCGTGATAAGATATAATATTCATTGCGAGGTGTCACTTATACCTCGCATACACTTCAAATGAGTGTAAATGCGACACTGCCTTGCTAGGAAATAGCGATTGCAGATGCCTACGTATCGAACCAATAGATTTCTAATGCTTCTTGCAACGGGATATCGCATCTCATTTCTATGTTTCTTGATAAGATATAATATTAATTGCGAAGTGTCATGTATACCTTGTATTCACGTCAGAAGAATGTAAATGCGACACTTCCTTGCTAGGAAATAGCGTTTGCAGATGTCTACGTATCGTAGCAATCGTGTTATATTGCTTCTCATAACGAGAGATCGCATCTCATTTCTCTGTTTCATGATAACATATAATATTCATTGCGAAGTGCTATGTATTCCTCCCATACACTTCAAATGAATGTAAATGCGACACTTCCTTGCTAGGAAGTAGCTATTGCAGCTGTCTACGTATCGAAGCAATAGAGTTCCAATGCTTCTTAAAACGCGATATCAAATCACATTTCTATGTTTCACGATAAGATATAATATTCATTGTGGAGTGTTATTTATACCTCGTATTCACCTCAAAAGAATGTCAGTGCGACACTTCCTTGCTAGGAAATAGCGTTTGCAGATTTCTGCGTATCGTAGCATTAGGTTTCTGTTGCATCTCAAAACGCGATATCGCATTACATTTCTATGTTTCATGATAAGATATAATATTTATTGCGAAGTGTCACGTATATATCGCATACACTTCAAACGAATGTAAATGCGACTCTTCCTTGCTAGGAAATAGCGTTTGCTGATGTCTACGTATCGTGGCAATAGAGTTCTAATGCTTCTTAAAACGCGATATCGCATCTCATTACTATGTTTCATAATAAGATATAATAATAAGTGCGAAGTTTGATCCGAAGTGTATACCTCGCACACACTTCAAACGAATGAAATCGCGGCAATTCCCTGCTAGGAAGTAGGGTTTCCAGATGTCTGCGTATCGTAGCAGTAGAGTTCTAATGCTACTTAAAACGCGATATCGCATCTCATATCTATGATTCATGATACGATATAGTATTCATTGCCAATTGCCATGTATACTTCGTACGCACTTCAAAAGAATGTAAATGCGACACTTCCTTGCAAGGAAGTAGCGTTTGCACATGTCTACGTATCGAAGAAATAGAGTTCTAATACTGCTTAAATCGCGATATCGCATCTCATTTCTATGTTTCATGATAAGATAAAATATTCATTGTGCAGTGTTATGTATACCTCGTATTCACTTCAAAAGAATGATAATGCGTCACTTCCTTGCTAGCATATAGCGTTTGCAGATGTCTATGTATCGTAGCAATATAGTTCTAATTTTTCATAAACGCGATATCGCATCTCATTTCGTTGTTTCATGATAAAATATAATATTCATTGCGAAGTGTCATGTATACCTCGTATTCACTTCAAAAGAATATAAATCCGACACTTCTATGCTTGGAAATAGCGTTTGCAGATATCTACGTATCGTAGCAATAGAGTTCTAATGCTTCTTAAAACGCGATATCGCATCTCATTTCTGTGTTTCATGATAAGATACAATATTCATTTTGCAGTGTTATGTATATCTCGTCTGCACTTCAAATGAATGTAAATGCCACACCTCCTTGCTAGTAAATAGCGTTTGAGGATGTCTGCGTATCGATGCAATAGAGTTCTAATTCTTCTTAAATCCCTATAACGCGTCTCATTTCTATGTTTCATGATAAGATACAATATTCATTGCGCAGTTATATGTATACCTGGTATTCACTTCAAAAGAATGTAAATGCGACACTTCCTTGCTAGGAAGTAGCGTTTGCACATGTCTACGTATCGAAGAAATAGAGTTCTAATGCTGCTTAAATCGCGATATCGCATCTCATTTCTATGTTTCATGATAAGATAAAATATTCATTGTGCAGTGTTATGTATACCTTGTATTCACTTCAAAAGAATGATAATGCGTCACTTCCTTGCTAGGAAATAGCGTTTGCAGATGCCTATGTATCATAGCAATAGAGTTCTAATGCTTTTAAAATCGCGATTAGGCATCTCATTTCTATGTTTCATGATAAGATATAATATTCATTGTGCAGTGTTATGTATACCTCGTACTCACTTCAGGAGAATGTAAATGCGACACTTCCTTGCTAGGAAATAGCGTTGGCAGATGTCTACGTATTGAGGCAATAGAGATCTATTGCTTCTTAAATAGCGATATCGCATCTCATTTCTATGTTTCATGATAAGATATAATATTCATTGCGGAGTGTCATGTATACCTCGTATTCACTTCAATGGAATGTAGATGCGACACTTCCTTGCTAGGAAGCAGCGTTTGCAGATATCTAGGTATCGAAGCAATAGTGTTCTAATGCCGCTTAAATAGCGATATCGCTTCTCATTTATATGTATCACGATAAGATATAATGTTCATTGTGCAATGTTATGTATACCTCGTATTCACTTCAAAAGAATGATAATGCGTCACTTCCTTGCTAGGAAATAGCGTTTGCAGATGTCTATGTATCATAGCAATAGAGTTCTAATTCTTCTTAAAACGCGATATCGCATCTCATTTCTATGTTTCATGATAAGATACAATATTCATTGCGAAGTGTCATGTATACCTCGCATACACTTCAAGAGATAGTAAATGCGACACTTCCTTGCTAGGAAATTGCGTCTGCAGATGTCTACGTATCGAAGCAATAGAGTTCTAATGCTTCTTGAAACGCGAAGTCGCATCTCGTTTCTATGTTTCGTGATAAGATATAATATTCATTGCGAAGTGTAATGTATACCTCGTGTTCACCTAAAAGAATGTAAATGCGACACTTCCTTGCTAGGAAGTAGCGTTTGCAGATGTCTACGTATCGAAGCAATAGTGTTCTAATGCTTCTTAAAACGCGATATCGCATCTCATTTCTATGTTCCATAATAAGATATAATAATAAGTGCGAAGTTTGATCCGAAGTGTATACCTCGCACACACTTCAAACGAATGAAAATGCGGCAATTCGCTGCTAGGAAGTAGGGTTTCCAGATGTCTGCGTATCGTAGCAATAGAGTTCTAATGCTGCTTAAATCGCGATATCGCATCTCATTTCTATGTTTCATGATAAGATAAAATATTCATTGTGCAGTGTTATGTATACCTCGTATTCACTTCAAAAGAATGATAATGCGTCACTTCCTTGCTAGGATATAGCGTTTGCAGATGTCTATGTATCGTAGCAATATAGTTCTAATTTTTCATAAACGCGATATCGCATCTCATTTCGTTGTTTCATGATAAAATATAATATTCATTGCGAAGTGTCATGTATACCTCGTATTCACTTCAAAAGAATATAAATCCGACACTTCTATGCTTGGAAATAGCGTTTGCAGATATCTACGTATCGTAGCAATAGAGTTCTAATGCTTCTTAAAACGCGATATCGCATCTCATTTCTATGTTTCATAATAAGATATAATAATAATTGCGAAGTTTGATCCGAAGTGTATACCTCGCACACACTTCAAACGAATGAAATCGCGGCAATTCCCTGCTAGGAAGTAGGGTTTCCAGATGTCTGCGTATCGTAGCAGTAGAGTTCTAATGCTACTTAAAACGCGATATCGAATCTCATTTCTATGTTTCAGGATAAGATATAATATTCACTGCGAAGTTACATGTATACCTCGTATTCACTTCAAAAGAACGTAAATGCGACACTTCCTTGTTAGGAAATAGCGTTTGCAAATGTCCACGTATCGTAGCAATAGAGTTCTAACAATTCTTAATTCGCTACATCGCATCCCATTCCTATGTATCATGATAAGATATAATATTAATTGCGAAGTGTCATGTATACCTCGTATTCACTTCAAAAGAATGCAAATGCGACACTTCCTTGCTAGGAAATAGCGTTTGCATGAGTGTACGTATCGTAGCAATAGAGATCTAATGCTTCTCAAAACATGATATCGCATCTCATTTCTATGCTTTGTTATAAGATATAATATTCATTGTGCAATGTTATGTATACCTCGCATTCACTTCAAAAGTATATAAAAGCGACACTTCCTTGCTAGGAAATAGCGTTTGCAGATGTCTACGTATCGAAGCAATAAAGTTCTAATGCATCTTATATCGCGATATCGCATCTCAATTCTATGTTTCATGATAATATATAATATTCATTGTGCAATGTTATGTATACCTCGCACTCACTTCAAAAGAATGTAAATGCGACACGTCCTTGCCACGAAATAGCGGTTGTAGATGTCTACGTATCATAGCAATAGCGTTCTAAAGCTTCTTAAAACGCGATATCACATCACATTTCTATGTTTCATGATAAGATATAATATTCATTGCGAAGTTTTCACGTATTCCTCGTATTCACTTCAAATGAATGTAAATGCGGCACTTCCTTCCTAGGAAATAGCGTTTGCAGATGTCTACGTATCGTAGCAAGCGTGTTATAATGCTACTTAAAACGAGATATCGCATCTCATTTCTATGTTTCATGAGAACATATAATAATCATTGCGAAGTATTATGTATACCTCGCATACACTTCAAATGAATGTAAATGCGATACTTCCTTGGTAGGAAATAGCGTTTGCAGATGTCTACGTATAGTAGCAATAGAGTTCTAATGCTTCTCAAAACGCGATATCGAATCTCATTTCTATGTTTCATGATAAGATATAATATTCACTGCGAAGTTACATGTATACCTCGTATTCACTTCAAAAGAACGAAAATGCGACACTTCCTTGCTAGGAAATAGCGTTTGCAAATGTCAACGTATCGTAGCAATAGAGTTCTAACAATTCTTAATTCGCTATATCGCATCTCATTTCTATGTTTCATGATAAGATATAACATTAATTGCGAAGTGACATGTATACCTCGTATTCACTTCAAAAGAATGCAAATGCGACACTTCCTTGCTAGGAAATAACGTTTGCAAGAGTTTACGTATCGTAGCAATAGAGATCTAATGCTTCTCAAAACATGATATCGTATCTCATTTCTATGCTTCGTGATAAGATATAATATTCATTGCGAGGTGTCACTTATACCTCGCATACACTTCAAATGAGTGTAAATGCGACACTGCCTTGCTAGGAAATAGCGATTGCAGATGCCTACGTATCGAACCAATAGATTTCTAATGCTTCTTGCAACGGGATATCGCATCTCATTTCTATGTTTCTTGATAAGATATAATATTAATTGCGAAGCGTCATGTATACCTTGTATTCACGTCAGAAGAATGTAAATGCGACACTTCCTTGCTAGGAAATAGCGTTTGCAGATGTCTACGTATCGTAGCAATCGTGTTATATTGCTTCTCATAACGAGAGATCGCATCTCATTTCTCTGTTTCATGATAACATATAATATTCATTGCGAAGTGCTATGTATTCCTCGCATACACTTCAAATGAATGTAAATGCGACACTTCCTTGCTAGGAAGTAGCTATTGCAGCTGTCTACGTATCGAAGCAATAGAGTTCCAATGCTTCTTAAAACGCGATATCAAATCACATTTCTATGTTTCACGATAAGATATAATATTCATTGTGGAGTGTTATTTATACCTCGTATTCACCTCAAAAGAATGTCAGTGCGACACTTCCTTGCTAGGAAATAGCGTTTGCAGATTTCTGCGTATCGTAGCATTAGGTTTCTGTTGCATCTCAAAACGCGATATCGCATTACATTTCTATGTTTCATGATAAGATATAATATTTATTGCGAAGTGTCACGTATATATCGCATACACTTCAAACGAATGTAAATGCGACTCTTCCTTGCTAGGAAATAGCGTTTGCTGATGTCTACGTATCGTGGCAATAGAGTTCTAATGCTTCTTAAAACGCGATATCGCATCTCATTACTATGTTTCATAATAAGATATAATAATAAGTGCGAAGTTTGATCCGAAGTGTATACCTCGCACACACTTCAAACGAATGAAATCGCGGCAATTCCCTGCTAGGAAGTAGGGTTTCCAGATGTCTGCGTATCGTAGCAGTAGAGTTCTAATGCTACTTAAAACGCGATATCGCATCTCATATCTATGATTCATGATACGATATAGTATTCATTGCCAATTGCCATGTATACTTCGTACGCACTTCAAAAGAATGTAAATGCGACACTTCCTTGCAAGGAAGTAGCGTTTGCACATGTCTACGTATCGAAGAAATAGAGTTCTAATACTGCTTAAATCGCGATATCGCATCTCATTTCTATGTTTCATGATAAGATAAAATATTCATTGTGCAGTGTTATGTATACCTCGTATTCACTTCAAAAGAATGATAATGCGTCACTTCCTTGCTAGCATATAGCGTTTGCAGATGTCTATGTATCGTAGCAATATAGTTCTAATTTTTCATAAACGCGATATCGCATCTCATTTCGTTGTTTCATGATAAAATATAATATTCATTGCGAAGTGTCATGTATACCTCGTATTCACTTCAAAAGAATATAAATCCGACACTTCTATGCTTGGAAATAGCGTTTGCAGATATCTACGTATCGTAGCAATAGAGTTCTAATGCTTCTTAAAACGCGATATCGCATCTCATTTCTATGTTTCATAATAAGATATAATATTCATTGCGAAGTGTCATGTATACCTCTTCTTCACTTCAAACGAATGTAAATACGGCACTTCCATGCTAGGAAATAGCGTTTGCAGATGTCTACGTATCGTAGCAGTAGAGTTCTAATGCTTCTTAAATCGCGATATCGCATCTCATTTCTGTGTTTCATGATAAGATACAATATTCATTTTGCAGTGCTATGTATATCTCGTCTGCACTTCAAATGAATGTAAATGCCACACCTCCTTGCTAGTAAATAGCGTTTGAGGATGTCTGCGTATCGATGCAATAGAGTTCTAATTCTTCTTAAATCCCTATAACGCGTCTCATTTCTATGTTTCATGATAAGATACAATATTCATTGCGCAGTTATATGTATACCTGGTATTCACTTCAAAAGAATGTAAATGCGACACTTCCTTGCTAGGAAGTAGCGTTTGCACATGTCTACGTATCGAAGAAATAGAGTTCTAATGCTGATTAAATCGCGATATCGCATCTCATTTCTATGTTTCATGATAAGATAAAATATTCATTGTGCAGTGTTATGTATACCTTGTATTCACTTCAAAAGAATGATAATGCGTCACTTCCTTGCTAGGAAATAGCGTTTGCAGATGCCTATGTATCATAGCAATAGAGTTCTAATGCTTTTAAAATCGCGATTAGGCATCTCATTTCTATGTTTCATGATAAGATATAATATTCATTGTGCAGTGTTATGTATACCTCGTACTCACTTCAGGAGAATGTAAATGCGACACTTCCTTGCTAGGAAATAGCGTTGGCAGATGTCTACGTATTGAGGCAATAGAGATCTATTGCTTCTTAAATAGCGATATCGCATCTCATTTCTATGTTTCATGATAAGATATAATATTCATTGCGGAGTGTCATGTATACCTCGTATTCACTTCAATGGAATGTAGATGCGACACTTCCTTGCTAGGAAGCAGCGTTTGCAGATATCTAGGTATCGAAGCAATAGTGTTCTAATGCCGCTTAAATAGCGATATCGCTTCTCATTTATATGTATCACGATAAGATATAATGTTCATTGTGCAATGTTATGTATACCTCGTATTCACTTCAAAAGAATGATAATGCGTCACTTCCTTGCTAGGAAATAGCGTTTGCAGATGTCTATGTATCATAGCAATAGAGTTCTAATTCTTCTTAAAACGCGATATCGCATGTCATTTCTATGTTTCATGATAAGATACAATATTCATTGCGAAGTGTCATGTATACCTCGCATACACTTCAAGAGATAGTAAATGCGACACTTCCTTGCTAGGAAATTGCGTCTGCAGATGTCTACGTATCGAAGCAATAGAGTTCTAATGCTTCTTGAAACGCGAAGTCGCATCTCGTTTCTATGTTTCGTGATAAGATATAATATTCATTGCGAAGTGTAATGTATACCTCGTGTTCACCTAAAAGAATGTAAATGCGACACTTCCTTGCTAGGAAGTAGCGTTTGCAGATGTCTACGTATCGAAGCAATAGTGTTCTAATGCTTCTTAAAACGCGATATCGCATCTCATTTCTATGTTCCATAATAAGATATAATAATAAGTGCGAAGTTTGATCCGAAGTGTATACCTCGCACACACTTCAAACGAATGAAAATGCGGCAATTCGCTGCTAGGAAGTAGGGTTTCCAGATGTCTGCGTATCGTAGCAATAGAGTTCTAATGCTGCTTAAATCGCGATATCGCATCTCATTTCTATGTTTCATGATAAGATAAAATATTCATTGTGCAGTGTTATGTATACCTCGTATTCACTTCAAAAGAATGATAATGCGTCACTTCCTTGCTAGGATATAGCGTTTGCAGATGTCTATGTATCGTAGCAATATAGTTCTAATTTTTCATAAACGCGATATCGCATCTCATTTCGTTGTTTCATGATAAAATATAATATTCATTGCGAAGTGTCATGTATACCTCGTATTCACTTCAAAAGAATATAAATCCGACACTTCTATGCTTGGAAATAGCGTTTGCAGATATCTACGTATCGTAGCAATAGAGTTCTAATGCTTCTTAAAACGCGATATCGCATCTCATTTCTATGTTTCATAATAAGATATAATATTCATTGCGAACTGTCATGTATACCTCGTCTTCACTTCAAACGAATGTAAATACGGCACTTCCATGCTAGGAAATAGCGTTTACAGATGTCTACGTATCGTAGCAGTAGAGTTCTAATGCTTCTTAAATCGCGATATCGCATCTCATTTCTGTGTTTCATGATAAGATACAATATTCATTTTGCAGTGTTATGTATATCTCGTCTGCACTTCAAATGAATGTAAATGCCACACCTCCTTGCTAGTAAATAGCGTTTGAGGATGTCTGCGTATCGATGCAATAGAGTTCTAATTCTTCTTAAATCCCTATATCGCGTCTCATTTCTATGTTTCATGATAAGATACAATATTCATTGCGCAGTTATATGTATACCTGGTATTCACTTCAAAAGAATGTAAATGCGACACTTCCTTGCTAGGAAGTGGCGTTTGCACATGTCTACGTATCGAAGAAATAGAGTTCTAATGCTGCTTAAATCGCGATATCGCATCTCATTTCTATGTTTCATGATAAGATAAAATATTCATTGTGCAGTGTTATGTATACCTCGTATTCACTTCAAAAGAATGATAATGCGTCACTTCCTTGCTAGCAAATAGCGTTTGCAGATGCCTATGTATCATAGCAATAGATTTCTAATGCTTTTAAAATCGCGATTAGGCATCTCATTTCTATGTTTCATGATAAGATATAATATTCATTGTGCAGTGTTATGTATACCTCGTACTCACTGCAGGAGAATGTAAATGCGACACTTCCTTGCTAGGAAATCGCGTTTGCAGATGTCTACGTATCGAAGCAATAGAGATCTACTGCTTCCTAAATAGCCATATCGCATCTCATTTCTATGTCTCATGATAAGATATATTATACATTGTGGAGTATTATTATAACCTCGTATTCACTTCAAGAGAATGTAAATGCGTCACATCCTTGCTAGGAAATGGCGTTTGCAGATACCTACGTATCGAAGCAGTAGAGCCCTAATGCATCTTAAATCGCGATATCGCATTTCATTTCTATATTTCATGATAAGATATAATATTCATTGCGAAGTGTCTTGTATACCTCGCAAACACTTCAAATGAATGTAAATGCGACACTTCCTTGCTAGGAAAAAGCGTTTGCAGATATCTACGTACCGTAGCAATTGATTTCTAATGCTTTTAAAATCGCGATTACGCATCTCAATTCTATGTTTTATGATAAGATATAATATTCATTGTGCAGTGTTATGTATACCTCGTACTCACTTCAGGAGAATGTAAATGCGACACTTCCTTGCTAGGAAATAGCGTTGGCAGATGTCTACGTATTGAAGCAATAGAGATCTATTGCTTCTTAAATAGTGATATCGCATCTCATTTCTATGTTTCATGATAAGATATAATATTCATTGCGGAGTGTCATGTATACCTCGTATTCACTTCAAAGGAATGTAGATGCGACACTTCCTTGCTAGGAAGCAGCGGTTACAGATATCTAGGTATCGAAGCAATAGTGTTCTAATGCCGCTTAAATCGCGATATCGCATCTCATTTATATGTATCACGATAAGATACAATATTCATTGTGCAATGTTATGTATACCTCGTATTCACTTCAAAAGAATGATAATGCGTCACTTCCTCGCTAGGAAATAGCGTTTGCAGATGCCTATGTATCATAGCAATAGAGTTCTAATGCTTTTAAAATCGCGATTAGGCATCTCATTTCTATGTTTCATGATAAGATATAATATTCATTGTGCAGTGTTATGTATACCACGTACTCACTTCAGGAGAATGTAAATGCGACACTTCCTTGTTAGGAAATAGCGTTGGCAGATGTCTACGGATTGAAGCAATAGAGATCTATTGCTTCTTAAATAGCGATATCGCATCTCATTTCTATGTTTCATGATAAGATATAATATTCATTGCGGAGTGTCATGTATACCTCGTATTCACTTCAAAGGAATGTAGATGCGACACTTCCTTGCTAGGAAGCAGCGGTTGCAGATATCTAGGTATCGAAGCAATAGTGTTCTAATGCCGCTTAAATCGCGATATCGCATCTCATTTATATGTATCACGATAAGATACAATATTCATTGTGCAATGTTATGTATACCTCGTATTCACTTCAAAAGAATGATAATGCGTCACTTCCTTGCTAGCAAATAGCGTTTGCAGATGCCTATGTATCATAGCAATAGAGTCCTAATGCTTTTAAAATCGCGATTAGGCATCTCATTTCTATGTTTCATGATAAGATATAATATTCATTGTGCAGTGTTATGTATACCTCGTACTCACTTCAGGAGAATGTAAATGCGACACTGCCTTGCTAGGAAATAGCGTTGGCAGATGTCTACGTATTGAGGCAATAGTGTTCTAATGCTTCTTAAAACGCGATATCGCATCTCATTTCTATGTCTCATGATAAGATATAATATTCATTGTGGAGTATTATTATAACCTCGTATTCACTTCAAGAGAATGTAAATGCGTCACTTCCCTGCTAGGAAATGGCGTTTGCAGATACCTACGTATCGAAGCAGTAGAGCCCTAATGCATCTTAAATCGCGATATCGCATTTCATTCCTATATTTCATAATAAGATATAATATTCATTGCGAAGTGTCTTGTATACCTCGCATACACTTCAAATGAATGTAAATGCCACACTTCCTTGCTAGGAAAAAGCGTTTGCAGATATCTACGTATCGTAGCAATATAGGTCTAATGCTTCTTAAAATGCGATATCGCATCTCATTCCTATGTCTCATGATAAGATATAATATTCATTGCGAATTGTCATGTATACCTCATATTCACTGCAAAAGAATGTAAATTCGGTACTTCCTTGCTAGGAAGTAGCGTTTGCAGTTGTCTACGTATCGAAGCAATAGAGTTCTAATGCTTCTTAAAACGCGATATCGCATCTCATTTCTATGTTTCATGATAAGATATAATATTCATTTCGAAGTGTCATGAATACCTCGTATTCACTTCAGAGGAATGTAAATACCACACTTCTTTGCTAGGAAATAGCGTTTCCAGATGTCTACGTATCGAAACAATAGAGATCTAATGCTTCTCAAAACATGATATCGCATCTCATTTCTATGCTTCATGATAAGATATAATATTCATTGCGAAGTGTTATGTATACCTCGCATACACTTCAGATGAATGTAAATGCGACACTTCCTTGCTAGGAAATAGCGTTTGCAGATGTCTACGTATCGTAGCAATAGAGTTCTTATGCTTCTTATATCGCAAGATCGAATCTCATATCTATGTCTCACGATAAGATATAATATTCACTGTGGAGTGTTATTTATACCTCGTATTCACCTCAAGAGAATATAAATGCGACACTTCTTTGCTAGGAAATAACGTTTGCAGATGTCTACGTATGGTAGCATTAGGGTTCTAAATCTTTTCAACACGCGATATCGCATCTCATTTCTATGTTTCATGATAAGATATAATATTCATTGTGAAGTGTCTTTTATACCACGCATACACTTCAAACGAATTAAAAGGCGACACTTCCTTTCTAGGAAGTAGCGTTTGCAGATGTCTACGTATCGAAGCAATAGATTTCTAATGCTTTTTAAATCGCGATATCGCATCTCATTTCTATGTTTCATGATAAGATATAATATTCATTGCGAAGTGTCTCTTATACCTCGCATACACTTCAAATGAATGTAAATGCGACACATCATTGCTAATAAATAGCGTTTGCAGATGTCTACGTATCGAAGCAATAGAGTTCTAATGCTTCTTAAATCGCGATATCGCATTTCATTTCTATGTTTCATTATAAGATATAATATTCATTGTGGATTGTTATGTATGCCTCGTATTCACTTCAAAAGAATGTAAATGCGCCACTTCCTTGCTAGGAAATAGCGTCGGCAGATGTCTACGTATCGTAGCAATAGATTTCTAATGCTGTTTAAATCGCGGTATCGCATCTCATTTCTATGTATCATGATAAGTTATAACATTCATTGTGCAGTGTTATGTATACCTCGTATTCGCTTCAAAAGAATGTAAATGCGACACTTCCTTGCTTGGAAATAGCGTCGGCAGATGTCTACGTATCGTAGCAGTAGATTTCTAATGCTGTTCAAATCGCGGTATCGCATCTCATTTTTATGTATCATGATAAGTTATAACATTCATTGTGCAGTGTTATGTATACCTCGTATTCGCTTCAAAAGAATGTAAATGCGACACTCCCTTGCTAGGAAATAGCGTTCGCAGATGTCTACGTATCGTAGCATTGGAGCCCTAATGCTTCTTAAAACGCGTTATCGCATCTCATCTCTATGTTTCATGATAAGATATAATTTTCATTGCGATGTGTTATGTATTCCTTGTCTACACTTCACATGAATGTAAATGCGACAATTCCTTTCTAGGAAATTACGTTTCCAGATGTCTACGCTTCGGTGTAATAGAGATTTAATGCTTCTTAAAACGCGATATCGCATCTCATTTCTATGGTTCATGATAAGATATAATATACAATGCGAAGTGTTATGTATATCTCGTCTACACTTCAAACGAATGTAAATGCGGCACTTCCTTGCTAGGAAATAGCGTTGGCAGATGTCTATGTATCGAAGCAATAGAGTTCTAATGCTTCCTAAACCGCGATATCGCATCTCACTTCTATGTATCATGATAAGATATAATATTCATTGTGGAGTGTTATGTACCTCGTATTCATCTCAAAAGAATGTAAATGCGACACTTACTTCCTAGGAAATAGAGTATGCAGATATCTACATATCGTAGCATTAGAGTTCTAATGCTTCTCAGAACGCGATATTGCATCTCATTCATATGTTTCATTATAAGATATAATATTCATTGCGAGGTGTCGTGTATACCTCGCATACACTTCAAATGAATGTAAATGCGACACTTCGTTGCTAGGATATAGCGATGGCAAATGTCTACGTATCGAAGCAACAGAGTGCTAATGCATCTTAAAATGAGATATCGCATCACATTTCTATGTTTTATGATAAGATATAATATTCATTGTGCAGTGTTATGTATACCTCGTATTCACTTTAATAGAATCTAAATGCGACACCTCCTTGCTGGGAAATAGCGTTTGCAGATGTCTACGTATCGTAGCATTAGATTTCTAATCCTTCTTAGAACGCCATATCGCATCTCATTTCTATGAATCACGATAAGATGTAATATTCATTGCGAAGTGTCTTGTATACCTCCCATACACTTCAAATGAATGTAAATGCGACACTTCCTTGCCAGGAAATGGCGGTGGCAGATGTCTACGTATCGTAGCGTTAGAGTTCTAATACTTCGTAAAGCGCGATATCGCATCTCATTTCTAGGTTTCATGATAAGATATAGTATTCAATGTGGAGTGTTATGTATACCTCGTATTCACGTCAAAAGAATGTAAATGCGACACTTCCTTGCTAGGAAATAGCGTTGGCAGATGTCCACGTATCGAAGCATTAGAGTTCTAATGCACCTTAAAACGCGATATCGCATCTCATTTCTATGATTTATGATAAGACATAATATTCATTGCGGAGTGTCATGTGTAACTCCTATTCACTTCAAAGGAACGTAAATGCGACACTTCCTTGCTAGGAAGTAGCGTTTGCAGATATCTACGTATCGATGCAATAGAGTACTAAAGCTTCTTAAATCGCGATATTGCATCACATTTCTATGCTTCATGATAAGATATAATATTCGTTGCGGAGTGTTATGTATACCTCGCATTCACTTCAAGAGAATGTAAATGCGACACATCCTTGCTAGGAAATAATGTTTCCAGATATCTACGTGTCGTAGCAATAGAGCCCCAATGTTTCTTAAAACGGGATATCGCTTCTCATTTCTATGTTTCAGGATAGGATATAATATTCATTGTGGAGTGTTATGTATACCTCGTATTCACGTCAAAAGAATGTAAATGCGACACTTCCTTGCTAGGAAATAGCGTTGGCAGATGTCCACGTATCGAAGCATTAGAGTTCTAATGCACCTTAAAACGCGATATCGCATCTCATTTCTATGATTTATGATAAGACATAATATTCATTGCGGAGTGTCATGTGTAACTCCTATTCACTTCAAAGGAACGTAAATGCGACACTTCCTTGCTAGGAAGTAGCGTTTGCAGATATCTACGTATCGATGCAATAGAGTACTAAAGCTTCTTAAATCGCGATATTGCATCACATTTCTATGCTTCATGATAAGATATAATATTCGTTGCGGAGTGTTATGTATACCTCGCATTCACTTCAAGAGAATGTAAATGCGACACATCCTTGCTAGGAAATAATGTTTCCAGATATCTACGTGTCGTAGCAATAGAGCCCTAATGTTTCTTAAAACGGGATATCGCTTCTCATTTCTATGTTTCAGGATAGGATATAATATTCATTGTGGAGTGCGATGTATACCTCGTAATCACTTCAAAAGAATGTAAATGCGACGCTTCCTTGCTAGGAAGTAGCGCTTGCAGATGTATTCGTATCGAAGCAATAGGGTTCTAATGCTTCTTTAATCGCGATATAGCACCTAATTTCTATGTTTCTAGATACGATATAATATTCATTGCGTATAGTCAGGTTTTCCTCATACTCACTTCAAAAGAATGTTAATGCGACACTTCCTTGATAGGAAATAGCTTTTCCAGATGTCTACGTATCGAAGCAAGGGCGTACTAATGCTTCTCAAAACACGATATCGCATCTCATTTCTATGTTTCATGATAAGACATAGTATACAATGCGACGTGTCATGTATACCTCGTACTCACTTCAAAAGAATGTAAATGCGACATTTCCTTGGTAGGAAATAGCGTTTGCAGATGTCTACGTATCGAAGCAAGGGAGTTCTAATGCTTCTTAAATCGCGATATCGCACCTCAATTCTACGTTTCATGATAAGATATAATATTCATTGTGTAGTGTTATGTATATCTCGTCTACACTTCAAATGAATGTAAATGCGACACTTCCTTGCTAGGAAATAGCGTTTCCAGATGTCTACGCAACGAAGCAATAGGGTTCTAATGCTTCTCAAAACGCGATATCGCATCTCATTTCTATGTTTCATGATAAGATATAATATTCATTTCGAAGCGTCATGTATACCTCGGATACACTTCACATGAATATAAATGCGACACTTCCTTGCTTTTAAATTGCGTTTGCAGATGTCTACGTATCGAAGCAATAGAGTTCTAATGCTTCATAAATGGCGATATCGCATCACATTTCTAGGATTCATGATAAGATACAATATTCATTGTGCAGTGTTATGCATACCTCGTATTCGCTTCAAATGAATGTAAATGCGACACTCCCTTACTAGGAAATAGCGTTTGTAGATGTCTACGTATCGAAGCAATAGAATCCTAATGCTTCTTAAATCGCGATATCGCATCTCATTCCTATGTTTCATGATAAGATATATTATTCATTGCGAAGTGTCTTGTATAACTCGCATACACTTCAAGTGAATGTAATTGCGACACTTCCTTGCCAGGAAATAGAGTTGGCAGATGTCTACGTATCGAAGCAATAGAGATCTACTGCTTCTTTAATAGCGATGTCGCATCTCATTTCTATGTTTCATGATAAGATATAATATTCATTGTGCAGTGACATGTATATCTCGTCTACACTTCAAAAGAATGTAAATGCGACACTTCCTTGCTAGGAAATAGCGTCTACAGATGTCTGCGTATCGTAGAAATAGAGTTCTAATTCTTCTTAAAACGCGATATCGCATCTCATTTGTATGTTTTATGATAAGATACAATATTCATTGCGAAGTGTCATGTATACCTCGTATTCACTTCAAAACAATGTAAATGCGACACTTCCTTGCTTGGAAATAGCGTTTACATATGTCTACGTATCGAAGCAATAGATTTCTAATGCTTCTTAAATCGCCATATCGCATCTCATTTCTATGTTTCATGATAAGATATAATATTCATTGTGGAGTGTTATGTATACCTCGTCTTCACTTCAACAGAATGTAAATGTGACACTTCCTTGCTAGGAAATAGCGCTTGCTGATGTCTACGTACCGAAGCGATAGAATCCTAAAGCTTCTTAAATCGTCATATCGCATCACGTTTCTGTGTTTCATGATAAGATATAAAATTCATTGCCAATTGTCATGTATACCTCGTATTCCTTACCAAAGAATGTAAATGCGACACTTCCTTGCTAGGAAGTAGCAATTGCAGATTTGTACGTATCGTAGCATTAGAGTTCTAATGCTTCTTAAATCGCGATATTGCACCTCATTTCTATGTTTCATGATAAGATATAATATTCACTGTGGAGCGTTATGTATACCTCATATTCACTTAACAAGAATGTAAATGCGACACTCCCTTGCTAGGAAATAGCGTTAGCAGATGTCTACCTATCGAAGCAATAGAGTTCCAATGCTTCCTAAAACGCGATATCGCATCTCATTTCTATGTTTCATGATAAGATATAATATTCACTGTGGAGCGTTATGTATACCTCATATTCACTTAACAAGAATGTAAATGCGACACTTCCTTGCTAGGAAATAGCGTTTGCAGATGTCTACGTATCGTAGCAAGAGTTCTAACGCTTCTTAAATCGCGATATCACATATCATTTCTATGTTTCATGATAAGATATAATATTCATTGCGAAGTGTCATGTATACCTCGTATTCACTTCATAAGAATGTAAATGCGACACTTCCTTGCTAGGAAATTGCGTTTGCAGATGTCTACTTATCGAAGAAATGGCGTTTTATGCTTCTTAAATCCCAATATCGCATCTCATTTCTATGTTTCATGATAAGATATTATATTCATTGCGAAGTGTCACGAATACCTCGTATTCACTTCAAAAGAATGTAAATGCGACACCTTCTTGCTAGGAAATAGCGTTTGCAGATGTCTACGTATCGTAGCAATAGGGTTCTAATGCTCCTTAAATCGCGATATCGCATCTCATTTCTATATTTCGTGATAAGATATAATATTCACTGTGCAGTGTTATGTATGACTCGTATTCACTTCAAAAGAATGATAATGCGTCACTTCCTTGCTAGGAAATAGCGTTTGCAGATGTCTATGTATCGTAGCAATAGACTTCTAATTCTTCTTAAAGCGCGATATCGCATCTCATTTCTTTGTTTCATGATAAGATACAATATTCATTGCGAAGTGTCATGAATACCTCGTATTCACTTTAAAAGAATGTAACTGCGACACTTCCTTGCTAGGAAGTAGCGTTTCAGATGCCTTCGTATCGTAGCAATAGAATTCTAATGCTTCTTAAAACGCGATATCGCATCTCATTTCTACGTTTCATGATAAGATATAATATTCATTGCGAAGTATAATGTATACCTCGTATTCTCTTCAAAAGAATGTAAACGCGACACTTCCATGCTAAGAAATAGCGTTTCCAGATTTCTCCGTATCGAAGCAGTAGATTTCTATTGCTTCTTAAATCGGGATAACGCATCTCATTTCTATGTTTCGTGATAAGATATAATATTCATTGTGGAGTGTTATGTCTACCTCGCATTCCCTTCAAAAGAATGTAATTGCGACACTTCCTTGCTAGGAAATAGCGTTTGCAGATATCTCTGTATCGAAGCAATGGAGATCTAATGCTTCGTAAATCGCGATATCGTATTTCATTTCTATGTTTCATGACAAGATATAATATTCATTGCGAAGTGTCACATATACCTCGCATACATTTCAAATGAATGTAAATGCTACACTTCCTTGCTAGGAAATAGCGTTTGCAGATATCTACGTATCGAAGCAATAGAGTTCTAATGCTTCTTAAAACTAGATATCGCATCTCATTTCAACGTTTCATGATAAGATATAATATTCATTGCAAAGTGTTACGTATTCCTCGCATACGCTTCTAATGAATGTAAATGCGACACCATCTTGCTAGGAAATAGCGTTGGCAGATGTCTACGTATCGTAGCAACAGTGTTCTAATGCTTCTCAACACCCGATATCGCATTTCATTTCTATGTTTCATTATAAGATATAATATTCATTGCGAAGTGTCACTTACACCTCCCGTACACTTCAAGTGAATGTAAATGCGCCACTTCCATCCTAGGAAATAGCGTTTGCAGATGTCTACGTATCGTAGCAATAGAGTTTTAATGCTCCTTAAAACGCGATATCGCATCTCATTTCTATGTTTCATGGTAAGATATAATATTCATTGCGAAGTGTCATGTATACAACGTATTCACTTCAAAAGAGTGTAAATGCGATACTTCATTGCTAGGAAATAGCGTTTCAAGATGTCTACGTATCGAAACAATACAGTTCTAATGCTTCGTAAAACGAGATGTCGCATCTCATTTCTAAGTTTCATGATAGAATATAATGTTCATTGCGAAGTGTTATGTCTACATCGTATTCACCTCAAAAGAATGTAAATGCGACACTTCCTTACTAGGAAATAGCGTTTGCAGAAGTCCACGTATCGTAGCATAAGGTTGTAATGCTTCTCAAAACGCGATATCGCATCACATTTCTATGTTTCATGATAAGATATAATATTTATTGTGAAGTTACATGTATAACTCGTATTCACATCAAAGAATGTAAATGGACACTTCCTTGCCAGGAAATAGCGATTCCAGATGTCTATATATCGAAGCAATAGAGTTCTAATGCTTCTCAAAACGTGATATCGCATCTCATTTATATGTTTCACGATAAGATATAATATTCATTGCGAAGTTACATGTATACCTCGTATTCACTTCAAACGAATGTAAATGCGACACTTCCTTGCCAGGAAATAGCGTTTGCAGATGTCTCCGTATCGAAGCAGTAGAGTTCTAATGCTTCCTAAAACGAGATGTCGCATCTCATTTCTATGTTTCACGATAAGATATAACATTCATTGTGAAGTGTAGTGAATACCTCGAATTCACTTCAAAAGAATGTAATTGCGACACTTCCTTGCTAGGAAATAGCGTTTGCAGATGTCTACGTATCGTAGCATTAGAGCTCCAATGCTTCTTAAAACTTGATATCGCATCTCATTTCTATGTTTCACAGTAAGATATAATATTCATTATGGAGTGTTATGTATACATCGTATTCACTTCAAAAGAATGTAAATGCGACACTTCCTTGCTAGGAAATAGCGATTGCAGGAATCTACATATCGTAGCAGTAGAGTTCTAATGCTTCTCAAAACGCGATATCGCATCACATTTCTATGTTTCATGATAAGATATAATATTCATTGTGAAGTTACATGTATAACTCTTATTCACATCAAAGAATGTAAATGCGACACTTCCTTGCCAGGAAATTGCGTTTGCAGATGTCTCAATATCGATGCAATAGGATTCTAATGCTTCTTACGACGAGATGTCGCATCTCATTTCTATGTTTCATGATAAGATATAATATTAACTGCGAAGTGTCATGTATACCTCGTACTCACTTCAAAGGAATGTAAATGCGACACATACTTGCTAGGAAATAGCGATTGCAGATGTCTCCGTATCTAAGCAATAGAGCTCTAATGCTTCTTAAAACGAGACGACGCATCATATTTCTATGTTTCATGATAAGAGATAATATTCAATGCGAAGCGTCATGTGAACCTCGTATTCACATCAAAAGAATGTAAATGCGACACTTCCTTGCTAGGAGAAAGCTTCTGCAGATGTCTACGTATCGAAGCAACATAGTTCTAATGCTTCTTAAGGCGAGATATCGCATCTCATTTCTATGTTTCATGATAACATATAATATTCATTGCGAAGTTTCTTCTATACCTCTCATACCCTTCAAATGATTGTAAATGTGACACTCCCTTGCTAGGAAATAGCGTTTGCAGTTATCTACGTATCGTAACAGTAGATTTCAAATGCTTCTTAAAACGCCATAGCGCATCTCATTTCTATGTTTCATGATAAGATATAATATTCATTGTGCAGTGCTATGTGTACCTCGTATTCACTTCAAGAGAATGTAAATGCGACACTTCCTTGCTAGGAAATAGCGTTGGTACATGTCTGCGTATCGAAGCAATAAAGTTCTAATGCTTCTTAAATCGCCAAATCGCATTTCATTTCTATGTTTCATGATAAGATATAATATTCATTGTGGAGTGTTATGTATACCTCGTACTCACTTCAAAAGGATGATAATGCGTCACTTCCTTGCTAGGAAATAGCGTTGGCAGATGTCTATGTATCGTAGCAATGGAGTTCTAATGCTTCTCAAAACGCGATATCGCATCTCATTTCTATGTTTCATGATAAGAT
Organism: Xylocopa sonorina; assembly: GCF_050948175.1. NCBI lineage: Eukaryota > Metazoa > Arthropoda > Insecta > Hymenoptera > Apidae > Xylocopa > Xylocopa sonorina. The sequence goes on from NW_027490119.1 coordinate 1,734,588, forward strand.
ATAATATTCATTGCGAAGTGCCATGTATACCTCGTAGTCACATCAAAAGAATGTAAATGCGACTCTTCCTTGCTAGGAAATAGCGTTTCCAGATATCTACGTATCGTAGCAATAGATTTCTAATGCTTCCTAAAAAGTGATATCGTATTTCATTTCTATGTTTCATGATGAGATATAATACTCATTGTGGAGTGTTATGTATACCTCGTATTCACTTCAAAAGAATGTGAATGCGACACTTCCTTGCTAGGAAGTAGCGTTTGCAGATGTCTACGTATCGAAGCAATGGAGCTCTTATGCTCCTTATATCGCCATATCGCATCTCATTTCTATGTTTCATGATAAGATATAATATTCACTGTGGAGTGTTATGTATACCTCGTATTCACTTCAAAAGATTGTAAATGCGACACTTCCTTCCTAGGAAATAGCGTCTGTATATGTCAACTTATCGAAGCAATAGAGTTCTAATGCTTCTTAAAACACGAAATCGCTCCTCATTGCTATGTTTCATGATAAGATATAATATTCATTGTGGAGTGTTATGTATGCCTTGTATTCACTTCAAAAGAGTGTAAATGCGGCACTTCCTTGCTAGGAAATAGCGTCTGCAGATATCTACGTATCGTAGCAATATATTTCTAATGCTTCTTAAAACGCGATATCGCATCTCATTTCTGTGTTTCTTGATAAGATATAATATTCATTATGGACTGTTATGTATACCTCGCATTCTCTTCAAAAGAATGTAAATGCGACACTTCCTTCCTAGGAAATATCGTTTGCAGATGTCTACGCATCGTAGCAATAGTGTTCTAATGCTTCTTAAAACGCGAAATCGCATCTCATTTCTATGTTTCACGATAAGATACAATAATGATTGGGAAGTGTCGTGTATGCCTCGCATTCACTTCAAATGAATGTAAATGCGACACTTCCTAGCTAGGATATAGCGATGGCAGATGTCTACGTATGGAAGCAATAGAGTTCTAGTGCCTTTTAAAACGCAATATCGCATCTCATTTCTATGTTTCATGATAAGATATAATATTCATTTCGAAGTGTCATGTATACCTCGTATTCACATCGAAAGAGTGTAAATGCGATACTTTCTTGCTAGGACGTAGCGTTTGCAGACATTTACGAATCGAAGCAATGGAGTTCTAATGTTTCTTAAAACGAGATATCGCATCTCATTTCTATGTTTCATGATAAGGCATAATATTCATTGCGAAGTGTCATGTATACCTCGTATTCACTCCAAAGAATTTGAGTGCGACACTTCCTTGCTTGGAAATAGCGTTTGCAGATGTCTACGTATCGTAGCAATAGAGTTCTAATGCTTCTCAAAACGCGATACCGCATCTCATTTCTATGTTTCATGGTAAGACATAATAGTCACTGCGAAGTGTTATGTATACCTCGTCTTCACCTGAAAAGTATGTAAATGAGACACTTCCTTGCTTGGAAATAGCGTTTCCGGATGTCTACGTATCGTAGCAGCAGAGTTCTAAATCTTCATAAATTCAAGGTATCGCATCCCATTTCTATGTTTCATGAAGAGATATTATATTCATTGCGAAGTGTCATGTATACCTCGCATACACTTAAAGTGAATGTAAATGCGCCACTTACTTCCTAGGAAAGAGCGTTGGCAGATGTCTACGTGTCGAAGCAATAGAGTTCTAATGCTTCTTAAAGCGAGATATCGCAACTCATTTCTATGTTTCATGCTAAGATGTAATATTCATTGCGAAGTGTCACCTATACCTCGCATACACTTCAAAAGAATGTAAATGCGACACTTCCTTCTAGGAAATAGCGTTTGCAGTTATCTACGTATCGTAGCAATAGATTTCAAATGCTTCTTAAAACGCCATAGCGCATCTCAGTACTATGTTTCAAGATAATATATAATATTCTTTGCGAAGTGCCATGTATACCTCGTATTCACTTCAAAAGAATGTAAATGCTACACTTCCTTGCTAGGAAAAAGCTTCTGCAGATGTCTACGTATCGAAGCAACATAGTTCTAATGCTTCTTAAGGCGAGATATCGCATCTCATTTCTATGTTTCATGATAACATATAATATTCATTGCGAAGTTTCTTCTATACCTCTTATACCCTTCAAATGATTGTAAATGTGAAACTCCCTTGCTAGGAAATAGCGTTTGCAGTTATCTACGTATCGTAACAGTAGATTTCAAATGCTTCTTAAAACGCCATAGAGCATCTCATTTCTATGTTTCATGATAAGATATAATATTCATTGTGCAGTGCTATGTGTACCTCGTATTCACTTCAAGAGAATGTAAATGCGACACTTCCTTGCTAGGAAATAGCGTTGGCAGATGTCTATGTATCGTAGCAATGGAGTTCTAATGCTTCTCAAAACGCCATATCGCATCTCATTTCTATGTTTCATGATAAGATATAATATTCATTGCGAAGTGTCATGTATACCTCGTATTCACATCGAAAGAGTGTAAATGCGATACTTTCTTGCTAGGGCGTAGCGTTTGCAGACATTTACGAATCGAAGCAATGGAGTTCTAATGTTTCTTAAAACGAGATATCGCATCTCATTTCTATGTTTCATGATAAGGCATAATATTCATTGCGAAGTGTCATGTATACCTCGTATTCACTCCAAAGAATTTGAGTGCGACACTTGCTTGCTTGGAAATAGCGTTTACAGATGTCTACGTATCGTAGCAATAGAGTTCTAATGCTTCTCAAAACGCGATACCGCATCTCATTTCTATGTTTCACGATAAGATATAATATTCATTGCGAAGTGGCATGTATACCTTGTATTCAATTCAAAACAATGTCAATGCGACACTTCCTTGCTAGGAAATAGCGTTTGCAGATGTCTACGTATCGAAGCAATAGAGTTCCAATGCTTCTCAGAACGCGATATAGCATCTCATTTCTATGTTTCATGGTAAGACATAATAGTCACTGCGAAGTGTTATGTATACCTCGTCTTCACCTGAAAAGTATGTAAATGAGACACTTCCTTGCTTGGAAATAGCGTTTCCGGATGTCTACGTATCGTAGCAGCAGAGTTCTAAATCTTCATAAATTCAAGGTATCGCATCCCATTTCTATGTTTCATGAAGAGATATTATATTCATTGCGAAGTGTCATGTATACCTCGCATACACTTAAAGTGAATGTAAATGCGCCACTTACTTCCTAGGAAAGAGCGTTGGCAGATGTCTACGTGTCGAAGCAATAGAGTTCTAATGCTTCTTAAAGCGAGATATCGCAACTCATTTCTATGTTTCATGCTAAGATGTAATATTCATTGCGAAGTGTCACCTATACCTCGCATACACTTCAAATGAATGTAAATGCGACACTTCCTTGCTAGGAAATGGCGTTTGCAGATGTCTACGTATCGTAGCATTAGAGTTCTAATGCTTCCTAAAACGAGATATCGTAACTCATTTCTATGTATCATAATAAGATATAATATTCATTGCTAAGTGTTATGTATACCTCGTATTCACTTCAAAAGAATGTGAATGCGACACTTCCTTGCTAGGAAATAGCGTTTGCAGAAGTCTACGTATCGAAGCAATAGAGTTCTAATGCTTCTTAAATCGCCATATCGCATCTCATTTCTGTGTTTCATGATAAGATATAATATTCATTGTGGAGTGTTATGTATACCTCGTATTCACTTCAAAAGATTGTAAATGCGACACTTCCTAGCTAGGATATAGCGATGGCAGATGTCTACGTATGGAAGCAATAGAGTTCTAGTGCTTTTTAAAACGCGATATCGCATCTCTTTTCTATGTTTCATGATAAGATATAATATTCATTTCGAAGTGTCATGTATACCTCGTATTCACTTTAAAAGAATGTAACTGCGACACTTCCTTGCTAGGAAGTAGCTTTTCAGATGCCTTCGTATCGTAGCAATAGAGTTCTAATGCTTCTTAAAACGCGATATCGCATCTCATTTCTACGTTTCATGCTAAGATATAATATTCATTGCGAATTGTCATGTATACCTCGTATTCACTGCAAAAGAATGTAAATGCGACTCTTCCTTGCAAGCAAGTAGCGTTTGCAGATGTCTCCGTATCGTTGCAATAGAGTTCTAATGCTACTAAAAGCGCGATATCGCATCTCATTTCTATGTCTCATGATAAGCTATAATATTCATTGTGGAGTGTTATGTACACCTCGTACTCACTTCAAAAGAATGTAACTGCGACACTCCCTTGCTAGGAAATAGCGTTTGCTGGTGTGTACGTATCGTAGCAATAGGGTTCAAATGCTTCTTAAAACGCGATATCGATCCTCATTTCTTTGTTTCATGATAACATATAATTTTCATTGCGAAGTATTATGTATTCCATGTCTACACTTCAAAGGTATGTAAATGCGACACTTCCTTTCTAGGAAATAGAGTTTCCAGATGACTACGTATCGAAGCAATAGAGTTCTAATGCTTCTCAAAACGCGATGTGGCATCCCATATCTATGCTTCATGAGAAGATATAATATTCATTGCGAAGAGTTATGTATCCCTCGTCTACACTTCAAATGAATGTAAATGCAACTCTTCCTTTCTAGGAAATTACGTTTCCAGATGTCTACGTATCGGAGCAATAGAGTTCTAATGCTTCTCAAAACCCGATATCGCATTTCATTTCTATGTTTCGTGATAAGGTATAATATTCATTGTGGAGTGTTATGTATACCTCGTTATCACTTTAAAAGAATTCAAATGCGACACTTCCTTGCTATTAAATAGCGTTTGCTGATGTTTACGTATCGTAGCCATAGAGTTCTAATGCTTCTTAAATCTAGATATCGCATTTCAATTCAACCTTTCATGATAAGATATAATATACATTGTGGAGTGTTATGTATACCTCGTACTCACTTCAAAAGAATGTAAATGCGATACTTCCTTGCTAGGAAATAGCGTTTGCAGATGTCTCTGTATCGAAGCAATGGAGATCTAATGCTTCTTAAATCGCGATATCGTATTACTTTTCTATGTTTCGTGATAAGGTATAATATTCATTGTGGAGTGTTATGTATACCTCCTAGTCACTTTAGAAGAATGTAAATGCGAAACTTCCTTGCGATTAAATAACGTTTGCAGATGTCTACGTAACGTAGCAATAGATTCCTAATGCTTTTTAAATCGCGATATCGCATCTCATTTCTATGTTTCATGACAAGATATAATATTCATTGCGAAGTGTCACATATACCTCGCATACATTTCAAAAGAATGTAAATGTTACACTTCCTTGCTAGGAAATTGCGTTAGCAGATGTCTACGTATCGAAGCAATAGGGTTCTAATGCTTCTCAAAACGCGATATCGCATCCCATTTCTATGTTTCATGATAAGATATAATATTCATTATGGAGTGTTATGTATACATCGTATTCACTTCAAAAGAATGTAAATGCGACACTTCCTTGCTAGGAAATAGCGATTGCAGGAATCTACATATCGTAGCAGTAGAGTTCTAATGCTTCTCAAAACGCGATATCGCATCACATTTCTATGCTTCATGATAAGATATAATATTCATTGTGAAGTTACATGTATAACTCGTATTCACATCAAAGAAAATAAATGCGACACTTCCTTGCCAGGAAATTGCGTTTGCAGATGTCTCAATATCGAAGCAATAGGGTTCTAATGCTTCTTACGACGAGATGTCGCATCTCATTTCTATGTTTCATGATAAGATATAATATTAACTGCGAAGTGTCATGTATATCTCGTACTCGCTTCAAAAGAATGTAAATGCGACACTTCCTGGCTAGGAAATAGCCTTTGCAGGTGTCTACGTTTCGAAGTAATAGAGTTCTAATGCTACTTATATCGCGTTAACGCATGTCATTTCTTTGTTCCGAGATAAGGTATAATATTCATCGTGGAGTGTTATGTATACCTTGTATTCACTTCAAAAAAATGTAAATGCGACACTTCCTAGCTAGGAAATAGCGTTTGCAGATGTCTACGTATCGTAGGAATAGAGTTCTAATGCTTCTCAAAACGCGATATCGCATCTCATTTCTATGTTTCATGATAAGGTATAATATTCATAGCGACGTGTCATGTATACCCCATACTCACTTCGAAAGCATATGAATGCGACACTTCCCTGCAAGGAAATAGCGTTTGCTGATGTCTACGTATCGTAGCTCTAGAGTCCTAATGCTTCTTAAAACGCGATATCGCATCTCATTTCTATGTTTCATGATAAGATACAATATTCATTGCGAAGTGCTATGTATTCCTCGTCTACAATTCAAATGAATGTTAATGGGACACTTCCTTGCTAGGAAATAGCGTTTGCAGATATCTAGGTATCGAAGCAATAGAGTTCTAATGCTTTTTAAATCACGATACTGCATCTCATTTCTATGTTTCCTGAAAAGATATAATATTCATTGTGGAGTGTTATGTATACCTCGTTTTCACTTCAAAACAATGTAAATCCGACACTTCCTTGCTAGGAAATAGCGTTTGCAGACGTCTACGTATCGAAGCATTAGAGTTCTAATGCTTCTTGAAACGGGATATCGCATCTCATTTCTATGCTTCATGATAAGATGTAATATTCATTGCGAAGTTTCATGTATTCCGCGTATTCACTACAAATGAATGTAAATGCGACACTTCCTTGCTAGGAAATAGACTTTGCAGATGTCTACGTATCGTACCAAGCGTGTTGTAATGCTTCTTAAAACGAGATATCGCATCTCATTTCTATGTTTCATGAGAACATATAATATTCATTGCGAAGTGTTATGTATACCTCGCATACACTTCAAATGAATGTAGATGCGACACTTCCTTGCTAGGAAATAGGGATTGCAGATTTCTGCGTATCGTAGCATTAGATTTCTATTGCATCTCAAAACGCGATATCGCATCTCATTTCTATGTTTCATGATAAGATATAATATTTATTGCGAAGTGTCACGTATACATCGCATACACTTCAAACGAATGTAAATGCGACACTTCCTTGCTAGGAAATAGCGTTTGCAGACGTCTACTTATCGAAGCAGTGGTGTTCTAATGCTTCTTGAAACGGAATATCGCATCTCATTTCTATGCTTCATGATAAGAAATAATATTCATTGCGAAGTTTCATGTATTCCTCGTATTCACTTCAAATGAATGTAAATGCGACACTTCCTTGCTAGGAAATAGCGCTTGCAGACGTCTACGTATCGAAGCAATAGTGTTCTAATGCTTCTGAAAACGAGATGTCGCATCTCATTTCTATGTTTCATGATAAGATATAATATTCATTGCGAAGTGTCATGTATGCCTTGTATTCACTTCAAACGAATGTAAATGCGACACTTCCTTGCTAGGAAATAGCGTTTGCAGATGTCTAAGTATCGAAGCAATAGAGTTCTAATTGTTCTCAAAACGCAATATCGCATCCCATTTCTATGTTTCATGATAAGATATAATATTCATTGTGGAGTGTTATGTATACCTCGTATTCACTTTAAAAGAATGTAAATGCTACACTTCCTTGCTCGGAAATAGTGTTTGCTGATGTATACGTATCATAGCAGTAGAGTTCTGATGCTTCTTAAAATGCGATGTCGCTCCTCATTTCTATGTTCCATGATAAGATATAATATTCATTTCGAAGTGTTATGTATTCCTCGCCTACACTTCAAAGGAATGTAAATGCGACACTTCCTTGCTAGGAAATATCGTTTCCAGATGTCTACGTATCGAAGCAATGGAGTTCTAATGCTTCTTAAAACGCGATATCGCATCTCATTTCTGTTTCATGATAAGATATAATATTCATTGCGAAGTGATATGTATACCGCGTCTACACTTCCAATGAATGTAAATGCCTCACTTCCTTCCTAGGAAACGCGTTTCCAGATGTCTACGTTTCGAAGCAATACAGTTCTAATGCTTCTTTAAAAGCGATATAGCATCTCAACTCTATGTTACATGATAAGACATAATATTCAATGCGAAGTGTTATGTATGTCTCGTCTACAATTCAAAAGAATGTAAATGCCACACTTCCTTCCTATGAAATAGCGTTTCCAACTGTTCAATTCATCGCTATTCAATTCTATATTTCATGATAAGATGCAATATTCATTGCGAAGTGTTATGTGTAACTCGTCTATACGTCAAAAGAATGCAAATGCCACACTTCCATGCTAGGAAATAGAGTTTGCAGATGTCTACGTATCGAAGCAATATAATACATATATAATGTATTATTAGCAAGCAATATATACATATATAATGCTTCTTAAATCGTCATATCGCATCTCATTTCTATGTTTTATGATAAGATATAATATTCATTGTGCAGTGTTATGTATACCACGTACTCACTTCAAAAGAATGTAAATGCGACACTTCCTTGCTAGGAAATAGCGTCTGCAGATGTCTACGAATCGTAGCAATAGAGTTCTGATGCTACTTAAAACGCGATGTCGCATCTCATTTCTATGATTCAATATAAGATATATTATTCATTGCGTAGTGTCATGTATACTTCGTATTCACTTCAAAAGAACGTAAATGCGACACATCCTTGCAAGGAAGTAGCGTTTGCAGATGTCTACGTATCGAAGCAATAGTATTCCAATGCTTCTTAAATCGCGATATCGCACCTCAATTCTACGTTACATGATAAGATATAATATTCATTGCGCAGTGCTATGTATATCTCGTCTACACATCAAATGAATGTAAATGCGACATTTCCTTGCTAGGATATAACGATGGCAGATGTCTACGTATCGAAGCAACAGGGTTCTAATGCTTCTTGAAACGAGATATCGCATCTCATTTCCATGTTTCATGATAAGATGCAATATTAATTGCCAAGTGTCATGTATACCTGGTATTCACGTCAGAAGAATGTAAGTGCTACACTTCGTTGCTAGGAAATAGCGTTTGCAGATGTCTACGTATCGAAGCAATAGAGTTCTAATGCTGCTTAAATCGCGATATCGCATCTCATTTCTATGTTTCATGATAGGACATAATATTCATTGAGGAGGGTTATGCATATCTCGTCTACACTTAAAAAGAATGTAAATGCGACACTTCCTTGCTAGGAAGTAGCTTTCCAGATGTCTACGTATCGTAGCAATAGTGTTCTAATGCTTCTTAAAGAGCGATATCGCATCTCATTCCAATGTTTCATGATAAGATATAATATTCATTGTGGGGTATTATGCATACCTCGTACTCACTTCAAAAGAATGCAAATGCGACACTCCCTTGCTTTGAAATAGTGTTTGCAGATGACTGCGTATCGAATCAATAGGGATCTGACGCTTCTTAAGACGGGATATCGCATCTCATTTCTATGTCTCGTGATAAGATATAATATTCATTGTGGGGTATTATGCATACCTCGTATTCACTTCAAAAAAATGCAAATGCGACACTGCCTTGCTAGGAAGCAGCGTATGCAGATGTCTACGTATCGAAGCAATAGATTTCTAATGCTTCTTAAAATGGGATATCGCATCTCATTTCTATGTTTCATGATAAGATATAATATTCATTGTGCAATGTTATGTGTACCTCGCATTCACTTCAAAAGAATGTAGATGCGACACTTCCTTGCTAGGAAATAGCGTTTCCAGATGTCTACGTATAGAAACAATAGAGTTCTAATGCTTCTTAAAACGAGACTTCGCATTTCATTTCTATGTTTCATGATAAGATATAATATTCATTGCGAAGTGTCATGTATAGCTCGTATTCACTTCAAAAGAATGTAAATAGGACACTTCCATGCTAGGAAATAGCGTTTGCAGATGTCTTCGTATCGTAGCAATAGAGTTCTGATGCTTCTTAAATCGCGATATCGCATCTTATTTCTATGTTTCGTGATGATATGATATTCATCGCGAAGTGTCATGTAAACCTCGTATTTACTTCAAAAGAATGTAAATGCGACACTTCCTTGCTAGGAAATAGAGTTTGCAGATGTCTACGTATCGTAGCAATGGGGTTCTATCGCTTCTTAAACCGCGATATCGCATCTCATTTCTGTGTCATGATGAGATATAATATTCATTGCGAAGTGTCATGTATACCTCGTATTCACTTCAAAAGAATGTAAGTGCGACACTTCCTTGCTAGGAAATAGCGTTTCCAGATGTCTACGTATAGAAACAATAGAGTTCTAATGCTTCTTAAAACGAGACTTCGCATTTCATTTCTATATTTCATGATAAGATACAATATTCATTGCGAAGTGTCATGTATAGCTCGTATTCACTTCAAAAGAATGTAAATAGGACACTTCCATGCTAGGAAATAGCGTTTGCAGATGTCTTCGTATCGTAGCAATAGAGTTCTAATGCTTCTTAAATCGCGATATCGCATCTTATTTCTATGTTTCGTGATGATATGATATTCATCGCGAAGTGTCATGTAAACCTCGTATTTACTTCAAAAGAATGTAAATGCGACACTTCCTTGCTAGGAAATAGAGTTTGCAGATGTCTACGTATCGTAGCAATGGGGTTCTATCGCTTCTTAAACCGCGATATCGCATCTCATTTCTGTGTCATGATGAGATATAATATTCATTGCGAAGTGTCATGTATACCTCGTATTCACTTCAAAAGAATGTAAGTGCGACACTTCCTTCCTAGGAAATAGCGTTAGCAGATGTCTACGTATCGAAGAAATAGAGTTCTAATGCTTCTTGAAACGGGATATCGCATCTCATTTCTACGTTTCATGATAAGATATAATATTCATTGTGCAGTGCTATCTCGTCTACACTTCAAATGACTGTAAATGCGACACTTCCCTCCTAGGAACTAGCGTTTGCAGATGTCTACGTATCGAGGCAATAGTGTGCTAATGCTTCTTAGAGCGCCATATCGCACCACATTTCTATGTTTCATGATAAGATATAATATTCATTGCCAAATGTCATGTATACCTCGTATTCCTTTCAAAAAAATGTAAGTGCGACACTTCCATGCTAGCAAGTAGCGTGTGCAGATGTCTACGTATCGAGCATTAGGATTCTAATGCTTCTGAAATCGCAATATCGCATCTCATTTCTATGTTTCATGATAAAATATACTATTCATCGTGGAGTGTTGTCATAACCTCGTTTTCACTTCAAAAGAATAAAAATGCGACACTCCCTCGCAAGGAAATAGCGTTTGCAGATTTCTGCGTATCGTAGCATTAGATTTCTATTGCATCTCAAAACGCGATATCGCATCTCATATCTATGTTTCATGATAAGATATAATATTCATTGCGAAGTTTCATGTATACCTTGTATTCACTTCAGTGGAATGTAAATGCGACTCTTCCCTGCTAGGAAATAGCGTTTGCAGTTGTCTACGTATCGTAGCAAGCGTGTCATAATGATTCTTAAAACGAGATATCGCATCTCATTTCTATGTATCATGATAACATATAATATTCATTGCGAAGTGTTATGTATACCTCGCATACACTTCAAATGAATGTAAATGCGACACTTCCTTGCTAGGAAAAAGCGTTTGCAGATGTCTACGTATCGAAGCAATAGAATTCAAATGCTTCTTAAATCGTCATATCGCATCTCATTTCTACGTTTCATGATAAGATATAACTTTCATTGCGAAGTGTCATGTATACCTCGCATTCCTTTCAAAAGAATGTAAATGCGACACTTCCTTGCTAGGAAGTAGCAAGTAGGAAGTAGTGTTTGCAGATGCCTACATATCGAAGCAACAGAGTACTAATGCTTCTTAAATCGCCATAACTCATCTCATTTCTATTTTTCATGATCAGATATAATATTCATTGTGGATTGCTATGTATACATCGTATTCACTTCAAAAGAATATAAATGCGACACTTCCTTGCTAGGAAATAGCGTTTGCAGATGACTACGTATCGAAGCAACAGAGTTCTAATGCTTCTTGAAAACGAGATATCGCATCTAATTTCTATGTTTCATAATAAGATATAATATTCACTGAGCATTGTTATGTATACCTCGTATTCGCTTCAAAAGAATGTAAATGTGCCACTTCCTTGCTAGGAAATATCGAATGCAGATATCTGCGTATTGAAGCAATAGTGATCTAATGCTTCTTACATCGCGATATCGCTCCTCATTGCTACGTTTCATGGTAAGATATAATATTCATAGTGGAGTGCCATGTATACCTCTCATACCACACAAATGAATGTAAATGGGACACTTCCTTGCTAGGAAGTAGCGTTTGCAGATGTCTACGTATAGAAGCAATAGAGTTCTAATGCCTCTTAATACGCGATATCGTATCTCATTTCTATGTCTCATGATAAGACACAGTATTCATTGCGAAGTGTAATGTACTCCTCGTCAACACTTCAAATCAATGTAAATACCACACATCCTTTCTAGGAAATTACGTTTCCACATATCTACGTATCGATGCAATAGTGTTCGAATGCTTCCTTAAACGCGATATCACATCTCAGTTCTAAGTTTCCAAATAAGATATAATATTCATTGCGAAGTATCATGTATACCTCGCATACACTTCAAATGAATGTAAATGCGACACTTCCTTGCTAGGAAATAGCGTTTGCAGATGTCTACGTATCGAAACAATAGAATTCAAATGCTTCTTATATCGTCATATCTCATCTCATTTCTACGTTTCATGATAAGATATAACTTTCATTGCGAAGTGTCATGTATACCTCGCATTCCTTTCAAAGGAATGTAAATGCGACAGTTCCTTGCTAGGAAGTAGCAAGTAGGAAGTAGTGTTTGCAGATGCCTACATATCGAAGCAACAGAGTTCTAATGCTTCTTAAATCGCCATAACGCATCTCATTTCTATTTTTCATGATCAGATATAATATTCATTGTGGATTGCTATGTATACATCGTATTCACTTCAAAGGAATGTAAATGCGACACTTCCTAGCTAGGAAATAGCGTTTGCAGATGACTACGTATCGAAGCAACAGAGTTCTAATGCTTCTTGAAAACGAGATATCGCATCTAATTTCTATGTTTCATAATAAGATATAATATTCACTGTGCATTGTTATGTATACCTCGTATTCGCTTCAAAAGAATGTAAATGCGACACTGCTTTGCAACGAAATAGCGTTTGCAGATGTCTACGTATCGAAACAATAGAATTCTAACGCTTCTTAAATCGCGATATCGCATCTCATTTCAATGTTTCATGATAAGATATAATATTTATTGTGGAGTGTTATGTATACCTCGTATTCACTTCAAAGGAATGGAAATGCGACACTTCCTTGCTAGTAAATAGCGTCTGCAGATATCTACGTATCGAAGCTATATAGTTCTAATGCTTCTTAAAACGAGATATCGCAACTCATTTCTATGTGTTATGATAAGATATAATATTCATTGCGAAGTGTCATGTATTCCTCGTATTCAGTTTAATTAAATGTAAATGCAACACTTCCTTGCTAGGAAATGTCGTTTGCAGATGTCTCCGTATCGAAGAAATAGAGTTCTAATGCTTCTTAAATCACGATATCGAATCCCATTTCTGTGTTTCGTGATAAGGTATAATATTCATTGTGCAGTGTTATGTATACCTCGAATTCACATCAAATGAATGAAATGCGACACATCCTTGCTAGGAAATAGCGTATGCAGATGTCTACGTATCGAAGCAATAGATTTCTAATGCTCCTTAAAACGAGATATCTCATCTTATTTCTATGTTTCATGATAAGATATAATATTCATTGCGAAGTGTCATGCATACCTCGTATTCACTTTAAAAGAATGTAAATGCGGCACTTCCTTGCTAGGAAGTAGCGTTGACAGATGTCTACGTATCGAAGCAATAGAATTCTAATGCTTCTTAAGTCGCGATATCGCATCTCATTTCTATGTTTCATGTTGAGATAAAATAATCATTGCGATGTGTCACTTATACCTTACATACACTTCAAATGAATGTAAATGCGACACTTCCTTGCTGGGAAATAGCGTTTGCAGACGTCTACGTATCGAAGCAATAGAGTTCTAATGCTTCTTCAAACGGGATATCGCAACTCATTTCTATGCTTCATGATAAGAAATAATATTCATTGCGAAGTGTCGTTTATACCTCGTATTCGCTTCAAATGAATGTAAATGCGACACTTCCTTGCTATTAAATAGCGTTTGCAGATGTCTACGTATCGTAGCAATAGAGTTCTAATGCCCCTTAAATCGCGATATCGCATCTCATTTCTATGCTTCACGATAAGATATAATATTCATTGCGAAGTGTCATGTATACCTAGCATACACTTCAAATGAATGTAAATGCGACACTTCCTTGTAGGAAATGACGTTTGCAGATGTCTACGTATCGAAGCAATAGAGTTCTAATGCTTCTTAAATCGCAATATCGCATCTCATTTCTATGTTACATGATAATTATTAATATTCAGTGCGAAGTGTCATGTATACCTCGTATTCCCTTCAAAAGAATGTAAAGGCGACACTTCCTTGCTAGGAAATACCGATTGCAGATGTCTACGTATTGAAGCAATAGAGTTCTAATGCTTCATGAATGGCGATATCGCATCACATTTCCAGGATTCATGATAAGATACAATATTCATTGTGCAGTGTTATGCATATCTCGTATTCGCTTCAAATGAATGTAAATGCGACACTTCCCTGCTAGGAAGTAGCGTTTGCAGATGTCTACGTATCGATGCAATAGAGTTCTAACGCTTCTTAAATCGCGATATCGCATAACATTTCTATGTTTCATGATAAGATATAATATTCATTGCGTAGTGGCATGTATACCACGCATACACTTCAAGGGAATGTAAATGCGACACTTCCTCGCTAGGAAATAGCGTTTGCAGATGTTTAGGTATCGTAGCAATAGAGGTCTAATGCTTGTTGAAACGCGATATCGTATCTCATTTCTATATTTCATGATAAGATATAATATTCATTTCGTAATGTCATGAATACCTCGCATACACTTCAAATGAATGTAAATGCGACACTTCCCTGCTGTTAAATAGCGTTTGCAGATGTCTACGCACCATAGCAATAGAGTTCTAAAGCTTCTTAAGACAAAATATCGCATCTCATTTCTATGTTTCATGATAAAATATAATATTCATTGCGAAGTGTCATGTATACCTCGAATTCACTACATAAGAATGTAAATGCGACACATCCATGCTAGGAAATAGCATTTGCAGATGTCTACGTATCGCAGAAATAGTGTTCTAATGCTTCTGAATACGAGATGTCGCATCTCATTTCTATGTACCCTGATAAGATATAATATTCATTGCGAAGTGTCATGTATACCTCGCAAACACTTCAATTGTATGTAAATGCGACACTTCCTTGCTAGGAAGTAGTGTCACTTCCTGGCGAACATATTATTCGTATCCCAGGAGGCTGAATGACACAAGCCTTTTAGTCGAGAATTCGGTCCGGTATAAAACGCGTATGACCGGGTTCGTCGATTCTGGCAAGACGCGGGCACCGTAAACAATCGCGAACGCGTGTAAGGAGGGATTTTACTTACCTTTCGCTGATTTCCCTCTTCTGCTTTCAGATGTGGCGATCGTCGAGGGTCATTCTCGGGGGAGGAGTCTTCGTACTGCTGGCTGAAATCGGCGTTGTGACAGTGGAGCTGCGATGAATGTCGCCGTCCGTCGATGAACGAAGACGACTGGCGTTTCACCAACGTATTCCGCACGAGATAATGGGTTAAATTCTTCCTCCCGGCGCGAAGAGTTCGTTTATTATTCAAGTTGTTACGAACTTGGAAGAATTTGTATTAAAATATAATTGAATTTAGAAATGGAGTTGGAATGAACTAGAACTCGATGTGGTAGAAAAATAATAAAGTATATTCTAAATCAAAGAGTACAAGAACAATTATTTCTAAGTATTAAGACTATGTTAACTATGAATTAGCAATTAGAACAAAGACTTTAGAACTAGGAACCTCATCGAGGCTGAGCAACGGCCCTAAGGCGCGACTTGGAAGAAACTTGGAATTGGAAGTGCCCGAAGGCGAGATAGAACTGTACCGTACTGACGGTATTGACTGACTGTGTCTCCCAAGATGCGTCTGCGACCTCCTCGACTCTCGGAGCGCTTCGGTCGCGTGCGAACGTAGGTGGGAGTATGTGGACGCCCGAGTGGGGTCTCGGCGTTGCGTGGTGGGGTTAGCGGCGCATGCCGCTGAAGCGGTCGCGACCTCGCGCGTCGCGGGCTACTTAATTAGCGCAACTTATGAATATAGAGATACAAGTATGAAATTAGAAATTACGCCTTAAATGTAAAATGTGTGTTGTTTGTGTCGTTATAAAGTAGTGTCGTGTAAATTCTATGAGCTAGGAATACAGAGCTTAGAATATAGGAGTATATATGTAATGTTAATTAATAATCTTAGAAATAGTATTTTGGGCATGGCAGATCTGGGATGATGAAATCGTAGAGTCCTTTGTACGGTGAGGGTTCCCGTCGTCGGATCTAGTGGAGGTTGAATCTCCTGGTACGTCCCTGGAGTGAGCGAGAGGGCGAGTTTCCCTGCAGGTAAGAGTGAGACGGTGGATGGCTCCTTGAGTGGGAGCGAGAAAGCGCACATGGTCCTTGGTGCGAGCGAGATGGTGAGCACCTCTGCGGGTGCGAGTGAGACGGAGGGTATGTCCCCTGGAGTGAGAGAGACGGCGAGTTGCGCCTGGGAGTTGCCTGTGGTGCAGGCGCGTGAGGGTGGTTGCTGTGGTGCGTTGAGAGGGTGGCAGGCGGCACGCCTGACCTCACAGTAGCGTTTGCAGATATCTACGTATCGAAGCAGTAGAGTTCTAATGCTTCTCAAAACGCGATATCGCATCTCTTTTCTATGTTTCATGATGAGATATAATATTCATTGCGAATTGTCATGAGTACCTCGGATACACATCAAATGAATCTAAATGCGACACTTCCGTACTAGAAAGATGCGTTTGCAGATATCTACGTATCGAAGCAATAGAGTTCTAATGCTTCTTAAAACGCGATATCGCATCTCATTTCTATGTTTCATGATATGATATAATATTCATTGCGAATTGTCATGTATACCTCGCACACACTTCAAATGAATGTAAACCCGACACTTCCTTCCTAGAAAATTACGTTTCCAGATGTCTATGTATCGAAGCAAAAGAGTTCTAATGCTTCTTAAAACGCGATATCGCATCTCATTTCTATGTTTCATGATAAGATATAATATTCATTGCGAAGTGTTATGTATTCCTCGTCTACACTACAAATGAATGTAAATGCGACACTTCCTTGCTAGGAAATAGCGTTTCCAGATGTCTACGCATCGAAGCAATAGAGTTCTAATGCTTCTTGAAACGCGATATCGCATCTCATTTCTATGCTTCATGATAAGCTATAATACTAATTGCAAAGTGTTACGTATACCTCGTATACACTTGAATGAATGTAAGTGCGACACTTCCTTGCTAGGAAGTAGCGTTTGCAGTTGTCTACTTATCGAAGAAATGGCGTTTTATGCTACTTAAATCACAATATCGCATCTCATTTCTACGTTTCATGATAAGATATAATATTCATTGTGGAGTATTATGTATACATCGTATTCACTTCAAATGAATGTAAAGGCGACACTTTCTTTCTACGAAATAGCGTGTCCACATGTCTACGTATCGTAGCAAAGGAGCGCTAATGTTTCCTAAAACGCGATATCGCATCTCATTTCTATGTTTCATGATAAGACGTAGTATTCATTGCGAAGTGTTATGTATACCTCGCATACACTTCCAATGAATGTAAATGCCAAACTTCCTTGCTAGGAAATAGCGTTTGCAGATGTCTACGTATCTTAGCAATAGTGTTCTAGTGCTACTTAAAACGCGATATCGCATCTCATTAATATGTTTCATGATAAGATATAATATTCATTGCGAAGTGTATGTATACCTCGTGTTCACTTCAAAAGAATGCAAATGCGACACTTCCTTGCTAGGAAATAGCGTTTGCAGTTGTCTACGCATCATAGCAATAGAGTTCTAATGCTTCTTAAAACGCGATATCGCATCTCATTTCTATGTTTCATGATAAGATATAATATTCATTGAGAAGTGTCATGTTTACCTCGCATACACTTCAAATGATAGTAAATGCGACACTTCCTTGCTAGGAAGTAGCGTTTGCAGATGTTTTCGTAGCTTTAGGGTTCTAATGCTCCTCAAAACGCGATATCGCATCTCATTTCTATCTTTCATGGTAAGATGTAATATTCATTGCGAAGCGTCATGTATATCTCGCATACACTTCAAATGAATGTAAATGCGACACTTCCATGCTAGGATACAGCGTTTGCAGATGTCTCCGTATCGAAGTAATAGAGTTCTAATGCTTCTTAAATCGCGATATCGCATCTCATTTCTATGTTTCACGATAAGATATAATATACATAGTGCACTGTTATGTATACCTCGTATTTACTTCAAAAGAATGTAAATGCGATATTTCGTTGCTAGGAAGTAGCGTTTGCAGATGTCTACGTATCGAAGCAATAGAGTTCTAATGCTGCTTCAAACGAGATATAGCAACTCATTTCTATGTTTCATGATAAGATATAATGTCCATTGTGGAGTGTTATGTATGCCTCGTATTACATTCAAAAGGTTGTAAATGCGACACTTCCTTGCTAGGAAATAGCGTTTGCAGATGTCTACGTATCGTAGCAATAGATTTCTGATGCTCCTTAAAACGCGATATCACATCACATTTCCATATTTCATGATAAGATATAATATTCATTGCGAATTTTCATGTATTCCTCGTATTCACTTCGAATGAATGTAAATGCGACACTTCCTTGCTAGGAAATAGCGTTTGCAGATGTCCACGTATCGTAGCAATAGAGTTCTAATGCTTCTTGAAACGGGATATCGCATCTCATTTCTATGTTTCATGATAAGATGTAATATTAATTGCGAAGTTTCATGTATACCTTGTATTCACTTCAGAAGAATGTAAATGCGATAGTTCCTTGCTAGGAAATGGCGTTTGCAGATGTCTACGTATCGTAGCAATAGAGTTCTGATGGTTCTTAAAACGCGATATCACATCACATTTATATGTTTCATGACAAAATATAATATTCATTGCGAAGTGTCATGTATACCTTGTATTCACTTCAGAAGAATGTAAATGCGACAGTTCCTTGCTATGAAATAGCGTTTGCAGATGTCTACGTATCGTAGCAATAGAGTTCTGATGCTTCTTAAAACGCGATATCGCATCTCATTTCCATGTTTCATGGTAAGATAAAATAATCATTGCGAAGTGTCACTTATACCTCGCATACACATCAAATGAATGTAAATGCGACTCTTCATTGCTAGAAAATAGCGTTCGCAGATGTCTACGTATTGCAGAAGTAGTGTTCAAATGCTTCTTAAAACGCGCTATAGCATCTCATTTCTATGTTTCATGATAGGATATAATATTCATTGCGAAGTGTCATGTATACCAAGTATTCACTTCAAAAGAATGTAAATGCGACACTTCTTTGCTAGGAAGTAGCGTTTGCAGATGTCTACGTATCGTAGCAATAAAGTTCTAATGCTTCTTAGAACGTGATATCGCACCTCACTTCTATGTTTCATGATAAGAGATAATATTCATTGCGAAGTGTCATGTACACCTCGTATTCACTTCAAAAGAATGTAAATGCGACACTTCATTGCCAGGAAATAGCGTTTGCAGATGTCTCCGTTTCGAAGCAATAGATTTCTAATGCCTCTTAAAACGAGATGTCGCATCTGATTTCTATGTTTCATGATAAGATATAATATTCAATGCGAAGTGTCATGTATGCCTCGTATTCACTTCAAAAGAATGTAATGCGACACATCCTTGCTAGGAAATAGCATTTGCAGATGTCTACGTATCATAGCAATAGAGTTCTAACGCTTCTTAAAACGCGTAATCGCATCCCATTCCTATGTCTCATGTTAAGATATAATACAAATTGTGGAGTATTATATGTACCTGGTATTCACTTCAAATGAATGTAAATGCGACACTACCTTGCTAGGAAATAGCCTTTGCAGATGTTTATATATCGAAGCAATAGAGTTCTAATGCTTCTTAAATAGCGATATAGCACCTAATTTCTGTTTTATGATAAGATATAATATTCATTGCGAAGTGTCATGTATACCTCGTATTCACTTCAAAAGCATGTAAATGCGACACATCCTTGCTAGGAATATATCGAAGCATTAGAGTTCTAATGCTTCTTAAAACGCGAAATCGCATCTCATTTCTATGTCTCATGATAAGATATAATATTCATTGTGGAGTGTTATGTATACCACGTATTCACTTTAGATGAATGTAAATGCGACACTTCCTTGCTAGCAAATAGCGTTTGCAGATGTCAACGTATCGAAACTGAAGTGTTCTAATGCTTCTTAAAACTAGATGTCGCATCGCATTTCTATGTTTCATAATAAGATATAATATTCATTGCGAAGTTACATGTATACCTCGTATTCACTTCAAAAGAATGTAAATGCGACACTTCCTTGTAGGAAAAAGCGTTTCCAGATGTCTACGTATCGAAAAAATAGGTTTCTATTGCTTCTTAAATCGCGATATCGCTTTTCATCTCTATGTTTCCTAATAAGGTATAATATTCATTGCGAAGTGTCATGTATACCTCGTATTCACTTCAAAAGAATGTAAATGCGACACTTCCTTGCTAGGAAATAGCGTTTGCAGTTATCTACGTATCGTCGCAATAGATTCCAAGCGCTTCTTAAAACGCCATAGCGCATCTCATTCCTATGTTTCATGATAAGATATAATATTCTTTGCGAAGTGTCATGTACAACTCGTATTCACTTCAAAAGAATGTAAATGCGACACTTCCTTGCTAGGATATAGCGATGTCAGGTGTCTACGTACCGAAACAATAGAGTTATAATGCTTCTTAAAACGCGATATCGCAGCTCATTTCTTTGTTTCATGATAAGATATAATATTCATTGCGGAGTGTCATGTATACCTCGTTTTCACTTTAAAAGAATGTAAATGTGACACTTCCTTGCTAAGAAGTAGCGTTTGCAGATGTCTACGTATCGATGAAATAGAGTTCTAACGCTTCCTAAATCGCGATATCGCATATCATTTCTATGTTGCATGATAAGATATAATATTCATTGCGAAGTGTCTTGTATACCTCGCATACACTTCAAATGAATTTAAATGCGACACTTCATTGCTAGGAAATAGCGTTGGCAGATGTCTACGTATCGAAGCAATAGAGTTCTAATGCTTCTTAAATCGCCATATCGCATCTCATTTCTGTGTTTCATGATAAGTTATAATATTCATTGCGAATTGTCATGTTTACCTCGTATTCAATCCAAAAGAATGTATTTACGACACTTGCATGCTACGAAATAGCGTTTGCAGATGCCTACGTATCGTAGCAATAGAGTTCTAATGCTTCTTAAATCGCGATATAGCATCTAATTTCTATGTTTCGTGATAAGGTATAGTATTCATCGTAGAGTGTTATGTATATCTCGCATACACTTCAAATGAATGTAAATGCAACACTTCCTTGCTAGGAAGTAGCGTTTGCAGATGCCTAAGTATCGAAGCAATAGAGTTCTAATGCTTCTTAAATCGCCATATAGCATCTCATTTTTATGTTTCATGATAAGATATATTATTCATTGTGGAGTTTTATGTATACCTCGTATTCACTTCAGATGAATGTATATGCGACACTTCCTTGCTAGGAAGTAGCGTTTACAGATGTCTACGTATAAATGCAATAGAGTTCTAACGCTTCTTAAATCGCGATATCGCATATCTTTTCTATGTTTCACGATAAGATATAATATTCATTGCGTAGTGGCATATATACCACGCATACACTTCAAATGAATGTAAATGCGACACATCCTTGCTAGGAAATAGCGTTTACAGATGTCTACGTATCGAAGCAATAGAGTTCTAATGCTTTTTAAATCGCCATATCGCATCTCATTTCTGTGTTCCATGATAAGATATAATATTCATTGTGGAGTGTTATGACTACTTCGTATTCACCTCAAAAGAATGTAAATGCGACACTTCCCTGCTAGAAAATAGCGTTTGCAGAAGTCGAAACAATACAGTTCTAATGCTTCGTAAAACGAGATGTCGCATCTCATTTCTATGTTTCATGATAAGATATAATATTCATAGCGAAGTGTCACTTATACCTTGGATACACTTCAGGTGAATGTAAATGCGGCAGTTCCTTCCTAGGAAATAGCGTTTGCAGATGTCTCCGTATCGAAGCGATTGAGTTCTAATGCTTCTTAGAACGGGATATCGCATCTCATTTCTATGCTTCGTGATAAGATATAATATTCATTGCGAAGTGCCACTTATACCTCGCATACACTTCAAATGAGTGTAAATGCGACACTACCTTGCAAGGAAATAGCGATTGCAGATGCCTACGTATCGAAGCAATAGAGTTCTAATGCTTCTTGGAACGGGATATCGCATCTCATTTCTATGTTTCATGATAAGATATAATATTAATTGCGAAGTGTCATGTATACCTTGTATTCACGTCAGAAGAATGTAAATGCGACACTTCCTTGCTAGGAAATAACGTTTGCAGATGTCTACGTATCGTAGCAATAGAGTTCCAATGCTTCTTAAAACGCGATATCAAATCACATTTCAATGTTTCACGATAGGATATAATATTCATTGTGGAGTGTTATTTATACCTCGTATTCACCTCAAAAGAATGTAAATGCGAAACTTCTTGCTAGGAAATAGCGTTTGCAGATTTCTGCGTATCGTAGCATTAGATTTCTGTTGCAACTCAAAACGCGATATCGCATTACATTTCTATGTTTCATGATAAGATATAATATTTATTGCGAAGTGTCACGTATATATCGCTACACTTCAAATGAATGTAAATGCGACACGTCCTTGCCTTGAAATAGCGTTTGTAGATGTCTACGTATCATAGCAATAGCGTACTAAAGCTTCTTAAAACGCGATATCACATCACATTTCTATGTTTCATGATAAGATATAATATTCATTGCGAAGTTTTCACGTATTCCTCGTATTCACTTCAAATGAATGTAAATGCGGCACTTCCTTCC
Organism: Xylocopa sonorina; assembly: GCF_050948175.1. Lineage (NCBI taxonomy): Eukaryota > Metazoa > Arthropoda > Insecta > Hymenoptera > Apidae > Xylocopa > Xylocopa sonorina. The sequence continues at coordinate 1,757,798 of NW_027490119.1, forward strand.
TAGGAAATAGCGTTTGCAGATGTCTACGTATCGTAGCAATCGTGTTATAATGCTACTTAAAACGAGATATCGCATCTCATTTCTATGTTTCATGAGAACATATAATAATCATTGCGAAGTATTATGTATACCTCGCATACACTTCAAATGAATGTAAATGCGACACTTCCTTGGTAGGAAATAGCGTTTGCAGATGTCTACGTATAGTAGCAGTAGAGTTCTAATGCTTCTCAAAACGCGATATCGAATCTCATTTCTATGTTTCAGGATAAGATATAATATTCACTGCGAAGTTACATGTATACCTCGTATTCACTTCAAAAGAACGTAAATGCGACACTTCCTTGTTAGGAAATAGCGTTTGCAAATGTCCACGTATCGTAGCAATAGAGTTCTAACAATTCTTAATTCGCTATATCGCATCCCATTCCTATGTATCATGATAAGATATAATATTAATTGCGAAGTGTCATGTATACCTCGTATTCACTTCAAAAGAATGCAAATGCGACACTTCCTTGCTAGGAAATAGCGTTTGCATGAGTGTACGTATCGTAGCAATAGAGATCTAATGCTTCTCAAAACATGATATCGCATCTCATTTCTATGCTTTGTTATAAGATATAATATTCATTGTGCAATGTTATGTATACCTCGCATTCACTTCAAAAGTATATAAAAGCGACACTTCCTTGCTAGGAAATAGCGTTTGCAGATGTCTACGTATCGAAGCAATAAAGTTCTAATGCATCTTATATCGCGATATCGCATCTCAATTCTATGTTTCATGATAATATATAATATTCATTGTGCAATGTTATGTATACCTCGCACTCACTTCAAAAGAATGTAAATGCGACACGTCCTTGCCATGAAATAGCGGTTGTAGATGTCTACGTATCATAGCAATAGCGTTCTAAAGCTTCTTAAAACGCGATATCACATCACATTTCTATGTTTCATGATAAGATATAATATTCATTGCGAAGTTTTCACGTATTCCTCGTATTCACTTCAAATGAATGTAAATGCGGCACTTCCTTCCTAGGAAATAGCGTTTGCAGATGTCTACGTATCGTAGCAAGCGTGTTATAATGCTACTTAAAACGAGATATCGCATCTCATTTCTATGTTTAATGAGATCATATAATAATCATTGCGAAGTATTATGTATACCTCGCATACACTTCAAATGAATGTAAATGCGATACTTCCTTGGTAGGAAATAGCGTTTGCAGATGTCTACGTATAGTAGCAATAGAGTTCTAATGCTTCTCAAAACGCGATATCGAATCTCATTTCTATGTTTCATGATAAGATATAATATTCACTGCGAAGTTACATGTATACCTCGTATTCACTTCAAAAGAACGAAAATGCGACACTTCCTTGCTAGGAAATAGCGATTGCAGATGCCTACGTATCGAACCAATAGATTTCTAATGCTTCTTGCAACGGGATATCGCATCTCATTTCTATGTTTCTTGATAAGATATAATATTAATTGCGAAGTGTCATGTATACCTTGTATTCACGTCAGAAGAATGTAAATGCGACACTTCCTTGCTAGGAAATAGCGTTTGCAGATGTCTACGTATCGTAGCAATCGTGTTATATTGCTTCTCATAACGAGAGATCGCATCTCATTTCTCTGTTTCATGATAACATATAATATTCATTGCGAAGTGCTATGTATTCCTCGCATACACTTCAAATGAATGTAAATGCGACACTTCCTTGCTAGGAAGTAGCTATTGCAGCTGTCTACGTATCGAAGCAATAGAGTTCCAATGCTTCTTAAAACGCGATATCAAATCACATTTCTATGTTTCACGATAAGATATAATATTCATTGTGGAGTGTTATTTATACCTCGTATTCACCTCAAAAGAATGTCAATGCGACACTTCCTTGCTAGGAAATAGCGTTTGCAGATTTCTGCGTATCGTAGCATTAGGTTTCTGTTGCATCTCAAAACGCGATATCGCATTACATTTCTATGTTTCATGATAAGATATAATATTTATTGCGAAGTGTCACGTATATATCGCATACACTTCAAACGAATGTAAATGCGACTCTTCCTTGCTAGGAACTAGCGTTTGCTGATGTCTACGTATCGTGGCAATAGAGTTCTAATGCTTCTCAAAACGCGATATCGCATCTCATTACTCTGTTTCATGATAAGATAAAATATTCACTGCGAAGTTTCATGTATTCCTCGTATTCACTTCAAATGAGTGTAAATGCGACACTTCCTTGCTGGGAAATAGAGTTTGCAGATGTCTACGTATCGAAGCAATAAATTTCTAATGCATCTTACATCGCGATATCGCATCTCATTTCTATGATTCATGATAATATATAATATTCATTGCGCAATGTTATGTATACCTCGCATTCACTTCAAAAGAATGTAAATGCGACACTTCCTTGCTAGGAAATAGCGTTTGCAGATTTCTGCGTATCGTAGCATTAGATTTCTATTGCATCTCAAAACGCAATATCGCATCTCATTTCTATGTTTCATGATAAGATATAATATTTATTGCGAAGTGTCACGTATACATCGCATACACTTCAAATGAATGTAAATGCGACACCTCCTTGCTAGGAAATAGCGTTTGCAGACGTCTACGTATCGAAGCAATAGAGTTCTAATGCTTCTTCAAACGGGATATCGCAACTCATTTCTATGCTTCATGATAAGAAATAATATTCATTGCGAAGTTTCATGTATTCCTCGTATTCACTTCAAATGAATGTAAATGCGACACTTCCTTGCTAGGAAATAGCGTTTGCAGACATCTATGTATCGTAGCAAGCGTGTTATAATGCTTCTTAAAACGAGATATCGCATCTCATTTCTATGTTTCATGACAACATATAATATTCATTGCGAAGTGTTATGTATACCTCGCATACACTTCAAATGAATGTAAATGCGACACTTCCTTGCCAGGAAATAGCGTTTGCAGATGTCTCCGTATCGAAGGAATAGGGTTCTGATGCTTCGTAAATCGCGATATCGCATTTCATTTCTATGTTTCGTGATAAGATGCAATATTCATTGTGGAGTGTTATATATACCTCGTATTCTCTTCAAGAGAATGAAAACGCGACACTTCCATGTTAGGAAATAGCGTTTGCAGATGTCTACGTGTCGTGGCAATAGAGTTCTTGTGCTTCTTTAAACAGGATACCGCAACTCATATCTATGTTCCATGACAAGATATGATATTCATAGTGGAGTGTTATGTATACCCCGTATTCACTTCAAAAGAATTTAAATGCGACACTTCCTTGCTAGGATATAGTGTTTTGCAGATGTCTACGTATCGTAGCAATAGAAATCTAATGGTACTTAAAACGCGATATCGCGCCTCATTTCTATCTTTCATGATAATATATAATATTCATTGTGCAGTGTTATGTATACCTCGTATTCACTTCAATAGAATGTAAATGCGACACTTCCTTGCTGGGAAGTAGCGTTTGCAGATGTCTACGTATCGAAGCAATAGAGTACTAATGCTTCTTACAACGAGATATCGCATCTAATTTCTATGTTTTAGATTAAGATATAATATTCATTGCGTAGTGTCATGTGTACTTCGTATTCACTCCAAAAGAATGTAAATGCGACACTTCCTTGCTAGGAAAGAGCGTTTGCAGATGTCTACGTATCGTAGCATTGGAGTTCTAATGCTTCTCAAAATGCGATATCGCACCTCATTGCTATGTTTCATGATAAGATATAATATTCATTACGAAGTGTCATGTATACCTCGCATTCCTTTCAAGAGACTGTAAATGCGACACATCCTTGCTGGGAAGTTACGTTTGCAGATGTCTACGTATCGAAGAAATAGATTTCTAATGCTTCTTAAAACGCGATATCGGATCTCACTTCAATGTTTTATGATAAAATATAATACTCATTGCGTAGTGTCATGTATACCTCGAATTGACTTCAAAAGAATGTGAATGCGACACTTCCTTGCTAGGAAATTGCGTTTGCAGATGTCTACGTATCGTAGCAATACAGTTCTAATGCTTCTTAAAACGGGATGTCACATCTCACTTCTATGTTTCATGATAGGATATAATATTCATTGCGAAGTGTTATGTATCCCTCGTATTCACATCAAAAGTATGTAATTGCGACTCTTCCTTGCTAGGAAATAGAGTTTCCAGATGTCTACGTATCATAGCAATAGAGTTCTAATTCTCCTTAAATCGCGATATCGCATCTCACTTCTATGTTTCAAGATAAGATATAATATACATTGCGAAGTGTTATGTATTCCTCGCCTACACTTCAAATAAATGTAAATGCGACACTTCCTTTCCAGGAAATAACGTTTCCAGATGTCTACGCATCGAAGAAATAGAGTTCTAATGCTTCTTAAAACGAGATATCGCATCTCATTTCTATGTTTCATGATAAGATATAATGTTCATTGTGGAGTGTCATGTATACTTCGTATTCACTTCAAATGAAAGTAAATGCGACACTTCCTTGCTAGGAAATAGCGTTTCCAGATATCTACGTACCGTAGCAATAGAGTTCTAATGCTTCTTAAAACGCCATATCGCATCTCATTTCTATGTTTTATGATAAGATATAATATTCATTGTGGAGTATTATGTATTCCTGGTATTCACTTCATAAAAATGTCCATGCGACACTTCCTTTCTAGGAAATAGCGCTGGCAGGTGTCTACGTATCGCAGCATTAGAGTTCTAATGCTACTAAAAACGCGATATCGCATCTCATTTTTATGTTTCATGATAAGATATAATATTCAATGTGCAGTGTTATGTATACCTCGTATTCACTTCAAAAGAAAGTAAGTGCGACTCTTCCTTGCTAGTAAATGGCGTTTGCAGACGTCTACGTATCGAAGCAATGGAGTTCTAATGCTTCTTAAAACGCGATATCGCATCTCATTTCCATGATTCGTGATAAGATATAATATTCATTATGGAGTGTCATGTATACCTCGCATACGCTTCAAATGAATGTAAATGCGACACTTCCTTGCTAGGAAATTGCGTTTGCAGATGTCTACGTATAGAAGCAATAGGATTCTAATGCTTGTTAAAACGCGATATCGCATCACATTCCTATGTGTCATGATAAGATATAATATTCATTGCGAAGTGTTATGTATTCCTCGTATTCACTTCAAAAGAATGTAAATGCGACACATCCTTGCTAGGAAATAGCATTTGCAGGTGTCTACGTATAGAAGCAATAGGATTCTAATGCTTCTTAAATCGCGATATCGCATCACATCTCTATGTGTCATGATAAGATATAACATTCATTGCGAAGTGCTATGTATACCTCTTATTCACTTCAAAAGAATGTAAATGCAACACTTCCTTGCTAGGAAAAAGCACCTCCAGATGTCTACGAATCGTACCAATAGAGTTCTAATGCTTCGTAAAAAGCGATATCGCATCTCATTTCTATGTTCATGATAAGATAAAATATTCATTGCGAATTGTCACTTATACCACGCATACACTTCAAATGAGTGTAAATGCGTCACTTCCTTGCTAGGAAATAGCGTTTGTAGATGTCTTCGTATCGAAGGAATAGAGTTATAGTGCTCCATAAAACGAGATATCTCATCTCATTTCGATGTTTCATGATAAGATATAATATTCATTGCGGTGTTATGTATACCTCGTATACACTTCAAATGAATGTAATTGCGACACTTCCTTGCTAGGAAGTAGCGTTCGCAGTAGTCTACGTATCGAAGCAAGAGTGTTCTGATGCTTCTTAAATCGCGATATCGTATCTCATATCTATGGTTCATGATAAGATATAATATTCATTGCGCGGTGTCATGTGTACCTCGCACACACATCAAATGAATTTAAATGCGACACTTCCTTTCTAGAATATTACGTTTCCAGCTGTCTACGTATCGAAGCAATCGAGTTCGAATTCTTCTGAAAACGCGATATCGCATCTCATTTCAATGTTTCATGTTAAGATATAATATTCATTACGAAGTGTTATGTTTTCCTCGTCTACACTACAAATGAATGTAAATGCGACACTTCCATGCTTGAAAATAACGTTTGCACATGTCTACGTATCGAAGCCATAGAGTTCTAATGCTTCCTAAAACGCGATATCGCATCCCATTTCTATGTTTCATGATATGATATAATATTCATTACGAAGTGTTATGTATTCCTCGTCTACACTTCAAAAGAATATAAATGCGACACTTCCTTGCTAGGAAATAGCTATTGGAGATGTCTACGTATCGTAGCAAGCGTGTTATAATGCTTATTAAAACGAGATATCGCATCTCATTTCTATGTTTCATGATAATATATAATATTCATTGTGCAATGTTATGTATACCTCGCACTCACTGCAAAAGAATATAAATGCGACACTTCCATGCTAGGAAATAGCTATTGCAGATGTCTACGTATCGAAGCAATAGAGTTCTAATGCTTCTTGAAGCGGGATATCGCATCTCATTTCTATGCTTCATGATAAGATATAATATTAATTGCGAAGTGTAATGTATACCTTGTATTCACTTCAGAAGAATGTAAATGCGACACTTCCTTGTAGGAAAAAGCGTTTCCAAATGTCTACGTATCGAAAAAATAGGTTTCTAATGCTCCTTAAAACGAGATGACGTATTTCATTACTATGTTTCGTAATAAGGTATAATATTAATTGCGAAGAGTCATGTATACCTCGTATTCACTTCAAAAGAATGTAAATGCGACATATCGTTTCTAGGAAATAGCATTTGCAGGTGTCTACGTATCGTAGCAATATATTTCTAATGCTTCTTAAAACGCGATATCGCATTTCATTTCTATGTTTCGTTATATGGTATAAAATTCATTGTGGATTGTTATGTATACCTCGTATTCACTTCAATGGAATGTAAATGCGTCACTTCCTTGCTAGGAAATAGCGTTTGTAGTTGTCTACGTATCGGAGGAATAGAGTTCTAGTGCTTTTTAAAACGCGATATCGCATTTCAATTCAATGTTTCATGTTAAGATATAATATTCATTACGAAGTGTTATGTGTTCCTCGCATACACTTCAAATGAATGTAAATGCGACACTTCCTTGCTAGGAAATAGCGTTTGCAGATGTCTACGTATCGTAGAATTAGACTTCTAATGCTTCTTTAAACGCGATATCGCATCTCATTTCTATGTTTCATGATAAGATATAATATTCATTGCGAAGTGTCATGTATACTTCGTATTCACTTCAAATGAAAGTAAATGCGACACTTCCTTGCTAGGAAATAGCGTTTCCAGATATCTACGTACCGTAGCAATAGAGTTCTAATGCTTCTTAAAACGCCATATCGCATCTCATTTCTATGTTTTATGATAAGATATAATATTCATTGTGGAGTATTATGTATTCCTGGTATTCACTTCATAAAAATGTCCATGCGACACTTCCTTTCTAGGAAATAGCGCTGGCAGGTGTCTACGTATCGTAGCATTAGAGTTCTAATGCTACTAAAAACGCGATATCGCATCTCATTTTTATGTTTCATGATAAGATATAATATTCAATGTGCAGTGTTATGTATACCTCGTATTCACTTCAAAAGAAAGTAAGTGCGACTCTTCCTTGCTAGTAAATGGCGTTTGCAGACGTCTACGTATCGAAGCAATGGAGTTCTAATGCTTCTTAAAACGCGATATCTCATCTCATTTCCATGATTCGTGATAAGATATAATATTCATTATGGAGTGTCATGTATACCTCGCATACGCTTCAAATGAATGTAAATGCGACACTTCCTTGCTAGGAAATTGCGTTTGCAGATGTCTACGTATAGAAGCAATAGGATTCTAGTGCTTGTTAAAACGCGATATCGCATCACATTCCTATGTGTCATGATAAGATATAATATTCATTGCGAAGTGTTATGTATACCTCGTATTCACTTCAAATGAATGTAAATGCGACACTTCCTTGCTAGGAAAAGGCACCTCCAGATGTCTACGAATCGTACCAATAGAGTTCTAATGCTTCTTAAAACGCGATATCGCATCTGCTTCCTATGTCGCATGATAAGATATATTATTCATTGCGAAGTGTCATGTATACCTCGTATTCACTTCAAAAGAATGTAAATGCGACACATCATTGCTAGGAAATAGCGTTTGCAGGTGTCTACGTATCGTAGCATTATAGTTCTAATGCTTCTTAAAACGCGATATCGCATTTCATTTCTATGTTTCGTTATATGGTATAAAATTCATTGTGGATTGTTATGTATACCTCGTATTCACTTCAATGGAATGTAAATGCGACACTACCTTGCTATTGAATAGCGTTTCCAGATGTATACGTATCGTAGCAATAGAGTTCCAATGCTTCTTAAAACGCGATATCGCATCCCATTTCTATGGTTCATGATAAGATATAATATTCATTGTGGAGTGTTATGTATACCTCGCATTCACTACAAAAGAATGTAAATGCGACACTTCCTTGCTAGTAAATAGCGTCTGCAGACATCTACGTAGCAATAGAGTACTAATGCTTCTTAAAACGAGATATCGCATCACATTTCTGTGTTTTATGATAAGATATAATATTCATTGTGCAGTGTTATGTATACATCGTATTCACCTCAATAGAATGTAAATGCGACACTTCCTTGCTAGGAAATAGCGTTTGCAGATGTCTATGTATCGTAGCGATAGAGTTCTAGTGCTTCTCAAAACGCGATATCGCATCTCAATTCTATGAATCATGGTAAGACGTAATATTCATTGCGAAGTATCTTGTATACCTCGCTTACACTTCAAATGAATGTAAATGCGACACTTCCTTGCTAGGTAATTGCGATGGCAGACGTCTACGTATCGAAGCAACAGAGTTCTAATGCTTCTTAAAACGCGATATTGCATCTCAATTCTACCCTACACTATAAGATATAATATTCATTGTGCGGTGTTATGTATACCTCGTATTCACTTCAAATGAATGTAAATGCGACTCTCCCTTGCTAGGAAATAGCGTTGGCAGATGTCTATGTATCGAAGCAAAGGGGTTCTAATGCTTCTTAAAACGAGATATCGCATCTCATTTCTATGTTTCATGATAAGATATAATATTCATTGTGGAGTGTCATGTATACCTCGTATTCACTTCAAAAGAATGTAAATGCAACACTTCCTTGCTAGGAACTAGCGTTTGCAGATGTCTACGGATCGAAGCAATAGAGTTGTAATGCTTCTTAAATCGCGATATCGCATCTCACTTCTACGTTTCATGATAAGATATAATATTCATTATGCAATGTTATGTATACCTCGCATTCACTTCAAAAGAATATAAATGCGACACTTCCTTGCTAGGAAATAGCTATTGGAGATGTCTACGTATCGTAGCAAGCGTGTTATAATGCTTATTAAAACGAGATATCGCATCTCATTTCTATGTTTCATGATAATATATAATATTCATTGTGCAATGTTATGTATACCTCGCACTCACTTCAAAAGAATATAAATGCGACACTTCCATGCTAGGAAATAGCTATTGCAGATGTCTACGTATCGAAGCAATAGAGTTCTAATGCTTCTTGAAGCGGGATATCGAATCTCATTTCTATGCTTCATGATAGGATATAATATTAATTGCGAAGTGTAATGTATACCTTGTATTCACTTCAGAAGAATGTAAATGCGACACTTCCTTGTAGGAAAAAGCGTTTCCAAATGTCTACGTATCGAAAAAATAGGTTTCTAATGCTTCTTAAAACGAGATGACGTATTTCTTTACTATGTTTCGTAATAAGGTATAATATTAATTGCGAAGAGTCATGTATACCTCGTATTCACTTCAAAAGAATGTAAATGCGACATATCGTTTCTAGGAAATAGCATTTGCAGGTGTCTACGTATCGTAGCAATATATTTCTAATGCTTCTTAAAACGCGATATCGCATTTCATTTCTATGTTTCGTTATATGGCATAAAATTCATTGTGGATTGTTATGTATACCTCATATTCACTTCAATGGAATGTAAATGCGTCACTTCCTTGCTAGGAAATAGCGTTTGTAGTTGCCTACGTATCGAAGGAATAGGTTTCTAGTGCTTTTTAAAACGCGATATCGCATTTCAATTCAATGTTTCATGTTAAGATATAATATTCATTACGAAGTGTTATGTGTTCCGCGCATACACTTCAAATGAATGTGAATGCGACACTTCCTTGCTAGGAAATAGCGTTTGCAGATGTCTACGTATCGTAGAATTAGACTTCTAATGCTTCTTTAAACGCGATATCGCATCTCATTTCTATGTTTCATGATAAGATATAATATTCATTGCGAAGTGTCATGTATACTTCGTATTCACTTCAAATGAAAGTAAATGCGACACTTCCTTGCTAGGAAATAGCGTTTCCAGATATCTACGTATCGTAGCAATAGAGTTCTAATGCTTCTTAAAACGCCATATCGCATCTCATTTCTATGTTTCATGATAAGATATAATATTCAATGTGCAGTGTTATGTATACCTCGTATTCACTTCAAAAGAAAGTAAGTGCGACTCTTCCTTGCTAGTAAATGGCGTTTGCAGACGTCTACGTATCGAAGCAATGGAGTTCTAATGCTTCTTAAAACGCGATACCGCATCTCATTTCCATGATTCGTGATAAGATATAATATTCATTATGGAGTGTCATGTATACCTCGCATACGCTTCAAATGAATGTAAATGCGACACTTCCTTGCTAGGAAATTGCGTTTGCAGATGTCTACGTATAGAAGCAATAGGATTCTAATGCTTGTTAAAACGCGATATCGCATCACATCCCTATGTGTCATGATAAGATATAATATTCATTGCGAAGTGTTGTGTATACCTCGTATTCACTTCAATAGAATGTAAATGCGACACATCCTTGCTAGGAAATAGCATTTGCAGGTGTCTACGTATAGAAGCAATAGGATTCTAATGCATCTTAAATCGCGATATCGCATCACATCTCTATGTGTCATGATAAGATGTAGCATTCATTGCGAAGTGCTATATATACCTCGTATTCACTTCAAAAGAATGTAAATGCGACACTTCCTTGCTAGGAAAAGGCACCTCCAGATGTCTACGAATCGTACCAATAGAGTTCTAATGCTTCTTAAAACGCGATATCGCATCTCTTTCCTATGTCGCATGATAAGATATATTATTCATTGCGAAGTGTCATGTATACCTCGTATTCACTTCAAAAGAATGTAAATGCGACACATCCTTGCTAGGAAATAGCGTTTGCAGGTGTCGACGTATCGTAGCAATATAGTTCTAATGCTTCTTAAAACGCGATATCGCATTTCATTTCTATGTTTCGTTATATGGTATAAAATTCATTGTGGATTGTTATGTATACCTCGTATTCACTTCAATAGAATGTAAATGCGACACTACCTTGCTATTGAATAGCGTTTCCAGATGCATACGTATCGTAGCAATAGGGTTCTAATGCTTCGTAAAAAGCGATATCGCATCTCATTTCTATGTTCATGATAAGATAAAATATTCATTGCGAATTGTCACTTATACCACGCATACACTTCAAATGAGTGTAAATGCGTCACTTCCTTGCTAGGAAATAGCGTTTGTAGATGTCTTCGTATCGAAGGAATAGAGTTATAGTGCTCCATAAAACGAGATATCTCATCTCATTTCGATGTTTCATGATAAGATATAATATTCATTGCGGTGTTATGTATACCTCGTATACACTTCAAATGAATGTAAGTACGACACTTCCTTGCTAGGAAGTAGCGTTCGCAGTAGTCTACGTATCGAAGCAATAGTGTTCTGATGCTTCTTAAATCGCGATATCGTATCTCATATCTATGGTTCATGATAAGATATAATATTCATTGCGCGGTGTCATGTGTACCTCGCACACACATCAAATGAATTTAAATGCGACACTTCCTTTCTAGAATATTACGTTTCCAGCTGTCTACGTATCGAAGCAATAGAGTTCGAATGCTTCTGAAAACGCGATATCGCATCTCATTTCAATGTTTCATGTTAAGATATAATATTCATTACGAAGTGTTATGTTTTCCTCGTCTACACTACAAATGAATGTAAATGCGACACTTCCAGGCTTGAAAATAACGTTTGCACATGTCTACGTATCGAAGCCATAGAGTTCTAATGCTTCTTAAAACGCGATATCGCATCCCATTTCTATGTTTCATGATATGATATAATATTCATTACGAAGTGTTATGTATTCCTCGTCTACACTTCAAATGAATGTAAATGCGACACTTCCTTGCTAGAAAATAACGTTTGCAGATGTCTAGGTATCGAAGCAATAGAGTTCTAATGCTTCTTAAAACTTGATATCGCAACTCATTTCTATGTTTAATGATGAGATATAATATTCATTGCGAAGTGTCATGTATACCTCGTATTCACTTGAAAGGAATGTAATTGCGACACTTCCTTGCTAGGAAATAGCGTTTCAAGATGACTTGGTATGGAAACAATAGAGTTCTAATGCTTCTTAAAACGAGATGTCGCACCTCATTTCTATGTTTCATGATGAGATATAATATTCATTGCGAAGAGTCATGTATACCTCGTATTCACATCAAAAGAATGTAAATGCGACACATCCTTCCAAGGAAGTAGCGTTTCCAGATGTCTACGTATCGAAGCAATAGTATCCCAATGCTTCTTAAATCGCGATATCGCACCACAATTCTACGTTACATGATAAGATATAATATTCATTGTGGAGTGCTATGTATACCTCGTATTCACTTCAAAAGAATGTAAATGCGACACTTCCTTGCTAGGAAATAGCGTCTGCAGATGTCTACGTATCGTAGCAATAGTGTTCTAATGCTTCTTAAAACGCGAATCGATCCTCAATTATATGTTTCATGATAAGATACAATATTCATTGTGGAGTGTTATGTATATCTCGTCTACACTTCCTAAGAATGTAAATGCGACACTTCCTTGCTAGGAAATAGCTATTGCAGATGTCTACGTATCGAAGCAATAAAGTTCTATTGCATCTTATATCGCGATATCGCATCTCATTTCTATGTTTCATGATAATATATAATATTCATTGTGCAATGTTATGTATACCTCGCATTCACTTCAAAAGAATATAAATGCGACACTTCCTTGTTAGGAAATAGCTATTGGAGATGTCTACGTATCGTAGCAAGCGTGTTATAATGCTTATTAAAACGAGATATCGCATCTCATTTCTATGTTTCATGATAATATATAATATTCATTGTGCAATGTTATGTATACCTCACACTCACTTCAAAAGAATATAAATGCGACACTTCCATGCTAGGAAATAGCTATTGCAGATGTCTACGTATCGAAGCAATAGAGTTCTAATGCTTCTTGAAGCGGGATATCGCATCTCATTTCTATGCTTCATGATAAGATATAATATTAATTGCGAAGTGTAATGTATACCTTGTATTCACTTCAGAAGAATGCAAATGCGACACTTCCTTGTAGGAAAAAGCGTTTCCAAATGTCTACGTATCGAAAAAATAGGTTTCTAATGCTTCTTAAAACGAGATGACGTATTTCATTACTATGTTTCGTAATAAGGTATAATATTAATTGCAAAGAGTCATGTATACCTCGTATTCACTTCAAAAGAATGTAAATGCGACATATCGTTTCTAGGAAATAGCATTTGCAGGTGTCTACGTATCGTAGCAATATATTTCTAATGCTTCTTAAAACGCGATATCGCATTTCATTTCTATGTTTCGTTATATGGCATAAAATTCATTGTGGATTGTTATGTATACCTCGTATTCGCTTCAATGGAATGTAAATGCGACACTTCCTTGCTAGGAAATAGCGTTTGCAGATGTCTACGTATCGTAGAATTAGACTTCTAATGCTTCTTTAAACGCGATATCGCATCTCATTTCTATGTTTCATGATAAGATATAATATTCATTGCGAAGTGTCATGTATACTTCGTATTCTCTTCAAATGAAAGTAAATGTGCGACACTTCCTTGCTAGGAAATAGCGTTTCCAGATATCTACGTATCGTAGCAATAGAGTTCTAATGCTTCTTAAAACGCCATATCGCATCTCATTTCTATGTTTTATGATAAGATATAATATTCATTGTGGAGTATTATGTATTCCTGGTATTCACTTCATAAGAATGTCCATGCGACACTTCCTTTCTAGGAAATAGCGCTGGCAGGTGTCTACGTATCGTAGCATTAGAGTTCTAATGCTACTAAAAACGCGATATCGCATCTCATTTCTATGTTTCATGATAAGATATAATATTCAATGTGCAGTGTTATGTATACCTCGTATTCACTTCAAAAGAAAGTAAGTGCGACTCTTCCTTGCTAGTAAATGGCGTTTGCAGACGTCTACGTATCGAAGCAATGGAGTTCTAATGCTTCTTAAAACGCGATATCGCATCTCATTTCCATGATTCGTGATAAGATATAATATTCATTATGGAGTGTCATGTATACCTCGCATACGCTTCAAATGAATGTAAATGCGACACTTCCTTGCTAGGAAATTGCGTTTGCAGATGTCTACGTATAGAAGCAATAGGATTCTAATGCTTGTTAAAACGCGATATCGCATCACATCCCTATGTGTCATGATAAGATACAATATTCATTGCGAAGTGTTATGTATACCTCGTATTCACTTCAAAAGAATGTAAATGCGACACATCCTTGCTAGGAAATAGCATTTGCAGGTGTCTACGTATAGAAGCAATAGGATTCTAATGCTTCTTAAATCGAGATATCGCATCACATCTCTATGTGTCATGATAAGATATAACATTCATTGCGAAGTGCTATGTATACCTCGTATTCACTTCAAAAGAATGTAAATGCGACATTCCTTGCTAGGAAAAGGCACCTCCAGATGTCTACGAATCGTACCAATAGAGTTCTAATGCTTCTTAAAACGCGATATCGCATCTCCTTCCTATGTCGCATGATAAGATATATTATTCATTGCGAAGTGTCATGTATACCTCGTATTCACTTCAAAAGAATGTAAATGCGACACATCCTTGCTAGGAAATAGCGTTTGCAGGTGTCGCATTTCATTTCTATGTTTCGTTATATGGTATAAAATTCATTGTGGATTGTTATGTATACCTCGTATTCACTTCAATGGAATGTAAATGCGACACTACCTTGCTATTGAATAGCGTTTCCAGATGCATACGTATCGTAGCAATAGAGTTCCAATGCTTCTTAAAACGCGATATCGCATCTCATTTCTGTGTTTTATGATAAGATATAATATTCATTGTGCAGTGTTATGTATACATCGTATTCACCTCAATAGAATGTAAATGCGACACTTCCTTGCTAGCGTTTGAAATAGCGTTTGCAGATGTCTATGTATCGTAGCAATAGAGTTCTAGTGCTTCTCAAAACGCGATATCGCATCTCAATTCTATGAATCATGGTAAGACGTAATATTCATTGCGAAGTATCTTGTATACCTCGCATACACTTCAAATGAATGTAAATGCGACACTTCCTTGCAAGGAAATAGCGTTTGCAGATTTCTGCGTATCGTAGTATTAGATTTCTATTGCATCTCAAAACGCGATATCGTATCCGATTTCTATGTTTCATGATAAGATATAATATTTATTGCGAAGTTTCATGTATTCCTCGTATTCACTTCAAATGAATGTAAATGCGACACTTCCTTGCTAGGAAATAGCGTTTGCAGATGTCTCCGAATCGTAGCAATAGAGTTCTAATGCTTCTTAAATCGCGATATCGCATCTCATTTCTATGTTTCGTGATCAGGTATAATGTGCATTTGGGATTGTTATTTATTGCTAGGAAATAGCGTCTGCAGAAGTCTACGTATCGTAGCAATATTGTTCTAATGCTTCTTAAACCGCGATATCGCATCTCTCTTCTATGATTCATGATAAGTATTAATATTCAGTGCGAAGTGTCAAGTATACTTGGCACACACGTCAAACGAATGTAAATGCGACACTTCCTTGCTAGGAAATAGCTTTTGCAGATGTCTACGCATCGAAGAAATATGGTTCTAATGCTTCTTAAATCGAGATAACGCATCCCGTTTTAACGTTTCATTATAAGATATAATATTCATTGTGGAGTGTTATGTATACCTCCTACTCACTTCAAAAGAATGTAATTGCGACACTTCCTTGCTAGGAAATAGCGTTCGCAGATGTCTACGTATCGTAGAATTGGAGTTCTAATCCTTCTAAAACGCGATATCGCAACTCATTTCTATGTTTCATGATTAGATATAATATTCATTGCGAAGTGTCTTGAATACCTCGCATACACTTCAAATGAATGTAAATGCGACACTTCCTTGCTAGGAAATAGCGATGGCAGATGTCTACGTAACGAAGCAATATGGTTCTAATGCTTCCTAAACCCCAAATCGCTCCCTATTTATATGCTTACTGATAAAATATAATATTCATTGTGGAGTGTTATGTATACCTCGTATTCACATCAAAGGAATGTAAATGCGACTCTTCCTTGGTAGGAAATAACGTCTGCAGATGTCTACGTATCGTAGCAATAGAGTTCTAATGCATCTTAAAACGCGATACCGCATCTCATTTCTATGTTTCATTATAAGATGTAATATTCATTGCGAAGTGTCATGTATACCTCGCATACACTTCAAATGAATGTAAATGCCACACATCCTTGCTAGGAAATAGCGATTCCAGATGTCTATATATCGAAGCAATAGAGTTCTAATGCTTCTCAAAACGTGATATCGCATCTCATTTCTATGTTTCATGATAAGATATAATATTCATTGTGCAGTGTTATGTATATCTCGTCTACACTTCAAAAGAATGTAAATGCGACACTTCCTTGCTAGGTAATGGCGTTTCCAGATATTTGCTTCTATGTTTCAAGATAAGATATAATATACATTGTGGAGTGTTGTGTATACCTCGTATTCACTTCAAAAGAATGTAAATGCGACACTTCCTTGCCAGGAAGTAGCGTCTGCAGATATCTACGTATCGTAGCAATAGAGTTCTAATGCTTCTTAAAACGCGATATCGCATCTCATTTCTATGTTTCATGCTAAGATATAATATTCATTGCGAAGTGTCATGTATACCTCGTATTCACTGCAAAAGAATGTAAATGCGACACTTCCTTGCAAGCAAGTAGCGTTTGCAGATGTCTCCGTATCGTTGCAATAGAGTTCTAATGATACTCAAAACGCGATATAGCATCTCATTTCTATGTTTCTTGATATGATATAATATTCATTGTGGAGTATTATGTATTCCTGGTATTCACTTTAATAGAATGTCAATGCGACACTTCCTTTCTAGGAAATAGAGCTTGCAGGTGTCTACGTATCGTAGCATTAGAGTTCTAATGCTTCTCAAAACGCGATGTGGCATCCCATATCTATGCTTCATGATAAGATATAATATTCATTGCGAAGTGTCACATATACCTCGCATACACTTCAAATGAATGTAAATGCTACACTTCCTTGCTAGGAAATAGCGTTTGCAGATGTCTACGTATCGAAGCAATAGAGTTCTAATGCTTCTTAAAACTAGATATGGCATCTCATTTGAACGTTTCATGATAAGATATAATATTCATTGCGAAGTGTTACGTATTCCTCGCATACGCTTCTAATGAATGTAAATGCGACACCATCTTCCTAGGAAATAGCGTTGGCAGATGTCTACGTATCGTAGCAACAGTGTTCTAATGCTTCTCAACACCCGATATCGCATTTCATTTCTATGTTTCATTATAAGATATAATATTCATTGCGAAGTGTCACTTACACCTCCCGTACACTTCAAGTGAATGTAAATGCGCCACTTCCATGCTAGGAAATAGCGTTAGCAGATGTCTACGTATCGTAGCAATAGAGTTTTAATGCTTCTTAAAACGAGATATCGCATCTCATTTCTATGTTTCATGATAGAATATACTGTTCATTGCGAAGTGTTATGTCTACATCGTATTAACCTCAAAAGAATGTAAATGCGACAATTCCTTACTAGGAAATAACGTTTGCAGAAGTCCACGTATCGTAGCATAAGGTTGTAATGCTTCTCATAACGCGATATCGCATCTCATTTCTATGTTTCATGATAAGATATAATATTCATTGCGAAGTGTCATGTATACTTGGTATTCACCTCAAAAGAATGTAAATGCGACACTATCTTGCTAGGAAATAGCGTTGGCAGATGTCTACGTATCGTAGCAACAGAGACCTAATGCTTCTCAAAACCCGATATCGCATTTCATTTCTATGTTTCATGATAAGATATAACGTTAATTGCGAAGTGTCATTTATACCTCCCATACACTTCAAGTGAATGTAAATGCGACACTTCCTTGCTGGGAAGTAGCATTTGCAGGTGTCTCCGTAACGAAGCAATAGTGTTCTAATGCTGCTTAAATCTAGATATCGCATCTCATTTCAACGATTCATGATAAGATATAATATTCATTGCGAAGTGTTATGTATACCTCGTATTCACTTCAAAAGAATGTAAATGCGACACTTCCTTGCAAGGAAATAGCGTTTGCAGATTTCTGCGTATCGTAGTATTAGATTTCTATTGCATCTCAAAACGCGATATCGTATCCGATTTCTATGTTTCATGATAAGATATAATATTTATTGCGAAGTTTCATGTATTCCTCGTATTCACTTCAAATGAATGTAAATGCGACACTTCCTTGCTAGGAAATAGCGTTTGCAGATGTCTCCGAATCGTAGCAATAGAGTTCTAATGCTTCTTAAATCGCGATATCGCATCTCATTTCTATGTTTCGTGATCAGGTATAATGTGCATTTGGGATTGTTATTTATTCCTCGTATTCACTTCAAAAGAATGTAAATGCGACACTTCCTTGCTAGGAAGTAGCGTCTGCAGAAGTCTACGTATCGTAGCAATATTGTTCTAATGCTTCTTAAACCGCGATATCGCATCTCTCTTCTATGATTCATGATAAGTATTAATATTCAGTGCGAAGTGTCAAGTATACTTGGCACACACGTCAAACGAATGTAAATGCGACACTTCCTTGCTAGGAAATAGCTTTTGCAGATGTCTACGCATCGAAGAAATATGGTTCTAATGCTTCTTAAATCGAGATAACGCATCCCGTTTTAACGTTTCATTATAAGATATAATATTCATTGTGGAGTGTTATGTATACCTCCTACTCACTTCAAAAGAATGTAAGTGCGACACTTCCTTGCTAGGAAATAGCGTTCGCAGATGTCTACGTATCGTAGAATTGGAGTTCTAATCCTTCTAAAACGCGATATCGCAACTCATTTCTATGTTTCATGATTAGATATAATATTCATTGCGAAGTGTCTTGAATACCTCGCATACACTTCAAATGAATGTAAATGCGACACTTCCTTGCTAGGAAATAGCGATGGCAGATGTCTACGTAACGAAGCAATATGGTTCTAATGCTTCCTAAACCCCAAATCGCTCCCTATTTATATGCTTACTGATAAAATATAATATTCATTGTGGAGTGTTATGTATACCTCGTATTCACATCAAAGGAATGTAAATGCGACACTTCCTTGGTAGGAAATAACGTCTGCAGATGTCTACGTATCGTAGCAATAGAGTTCTAATGCATCTTAAAACGCGATACCGCATCTCATTTCTATGTTTCATTATAAGATGTAATATTCATTGCGAAGTGTCATGTATACCTCGCATACACTTCAAATGAATGTAAATGCCACACATCCTTGCTAGGAAATAGCGATTCCAGATGTCTATATATCGAAGCAATAGAGTTCTAATGCTTCTCAAAACGTGATATCGCATCTCATTTCTATGTTTCAAGATAAGATATAATATTCATTGTGCAGTGTTATGTATATCTCGTCTACACTTCAAAAGAATGTAAATGCGACACTTCCTTGCTAGGTAATGGCGTTTCCAGATATTTGCTTCTATGTTTCAAGATAAGATATAATATACATTGTGGAGTGTTGTGTATACCTCGTATTCACTTCAAAAGAATGTAAATGCGACACTTCCTTGCCAGGAAGTAGCGTCTGCAGATATCTACGTATCGTAGCAATAGAGTTCTAATGCTTCTTAAAACGCGATATCGCATCTCATTTCTATGTTTCATGCTAAGATATAATATTCATTGCGAAGTGTCATGTATACCTCGTATTCACTGCAAAAGAATGTAAATGCGACACTTCCTTGCAAGCAAGTAGCGTTTGCAGATGTCTCCGTATCGTTGCAATAGAGTTCTAATGATACTCAAAACGCGATATAGCATCTCATTTCTATGTTTCTTGATATGATATAATATTCATTGTGGAGTATTATGTATTCCTGGTATTCACTTTAATAGAATGTCAATGCGACACTTCCTTTCTAGGAAATAGAGCTTGCAGGTGTCTACGTATCGTAGCATTAGAGTTCTAATGCTTCTCAAAACGCGATGTGGCATCCCATATCTATGCTTCATGATAAGATATAATATTCATTGCGAAGTGTCACATATACCTCGCATACACTTCAAATGAATGTAAATGCTACACTTCCTTGCTAGGAAATAGCGTTTGCAGATGTCTACGTATCGAAGCAATAGAGTTCTAATGCTTCTTAAAACTAGATATGGCATCTCATTTGAACGTTTCATGATAAGATATAATATTCATTGCGAAGTGTTACGTATTCCTCGCATACGCTTCTAATGAATGTAAATGCGACACCATCTTCCTAGGAAATAGCGTTGGCAGATGTCTACGTATCGTAGCAACAGTGTTCTAATGCTTCTCAACACCCGATATCGCATTTCATTTCTATGTTTCATTATAAGATATAATATTCATTGCGAAGTGTCACTTACACCTCCCGTACACTTCAAGTGAATGTAAATGCGCCACTTCCATGCTAGGAAATAGCGTTAGCAGATGTCTACGTATCGTAGCAATAGAGTTTTAATGCTTCTTAAAACGAGATATCGCATCTCATTTCTATGTTTCATGATAGAATATACTGTTCATTGCGAAGTGTTATGTCTACATCGTATTAACCTCAAAAGAATGTAAATGCGACACTTCCTTACTAGGAAATAACGTTTGCAGAAGTCCACGTATCGTAGCATAAGGTTGTAATGCTTCTCATAACGCGATATCGCATCTCATTTCTATGTTTCATGATAAGATATAATATTCATTGCGAAGTGTCATGTATACTTGGTATTCACCTCAAAAGAATGTAAATGCGACACTATCTTGCTAGGAAATAGCGTTGGCAGATGTCTACGTATCGTAGCAACAGAGATCTAATGCTTCTCAAAACCCGATATCGCATTTCATTTCTATGTTTCATGATAAGATATAACGTTAATTGCGAAGTGTCATTTATACCTCCCATACACTTCAAGTGAATGTAAATGCGACACTTCCTTGCTGGGAAGTAGCATTTGCAGGTGTCTCCGTAACGAAGCAATAGTGTTCTAATGCTGCTTAAATCTAGATATCGCATCTCATTTCAACGATTCATGATAAGATATAATATTCATTGCGAAGTGTTATGTATACCTCGTATTCACTTCAAAAGAATGTAAATGCGACACTTCCTTGCTAAGAAAAAGCACCTCCAGATGTCTACGAATCGTAACAATAGAGTTCTAATGCTTCTTATAACGCGATATTGCATCTCTTTCCTATGTCGCATGATAAGATATATTATTCATTGCGAGGTGTTATGTATTCCTCGTCTACACTTCAAGTGAATGTAGATGTGATACTTCCTCTCTAGGAAATTACGTTTCCAGCTATCTACGTATCGAAGCAATAGAGTTCTAATGCTTCTTATAAAGCGACATCGCATCTCATTTCTATGTTTCACGATAAGATATAATATTTAATGTGGAGTGTTATGTATACCTTGTATTCACTTCAAAAAAATTTAAATGCGACACTTCCTTGCTAGGAAATAGCGTTTGTAGATATCTACGTATCGTAGCAATGAAGACCTAATGCTTCTTAAACCGCGATATCGCAACTCATTTCTATGTTTCATGGTAAGATATAATATTCATTGTGAAGTTACATGTATAACTCGTATTCACGTCAAATGAATGTAAATGTGACACTTCATTGCTAGGAAATAGCGTTTGCTGATGTCAACGTATCGAAACAAAAGTGTTCTAATGCTTCTTAAAACTAGATGTCGCATCGCATTTCTATGTTTCATGATAAGATATAATATTCATTGCGAAGTGTCACGTACACCTCGTATTCACTTCATAAGAATGTAAATGCGACACTTCCATTCTAGGAAATAGCGATTGCAGATGTCTCCGTATCTAAGCAATAGAGCTCTAATGCTTCTTAAAACGAGATGTCGCATCATATTTCTATGTTTCATGATAAGAGATAATATTCATTGCGAAGCGTCATGTGAACCTCTTATTCACATCAAAAGCATGTAAATGCGACACTTCCTTCCTAGGAAATAGCGTTTGCAGATGTCTACGTATCGTAGCAATAGACTTCTAATGCTTCCTAAAACGCGATATCGCATCCCATTTCTATGTTTCATAATGAGATATAATATTCATTGCGAAGTGTCACTTGTACCTCGCATACACTTCAAATGAATGTAAATGCGACACTTCCTTGCTAGGAAATAGCGTTTGCAGATGACTACGTATCGAAGCAATAGGGTTTTAATGCTACTTAAAACGTGATATCGCATCACATTTCTATGTTTGATGATAAGATATAATATTCATTGCGAAGTGTCATATATACCTCCCATACACTTCAAATGAATGTAAATCCGAAACTTCCTTGATAGGAAATAGCGTTTGCAGATGTCTACGTATCATAGCAATAGGGTCCTACTGCTTCTTAAAACGCGATGCCGCATATCATTCCTATGTTTCATGATAAGATATAATAATCATTGCGAAATGTCATGTATACCTCGCATACACTTCAAATGAATGTAAATGCGACTCTCCCTTGCTAAGAAATAGCGTTTGCAGATGTCTACGTATCGTAGCATTAGAGTTGTAATGCTTCTGAAGAAGCGATATCGCATCTCATTTCTATGTTTCATGATAGTATATAATATTCATTGCGAAGTGTGATGTATACCTCGCATACACTTCAAGTGAATGTAAATGCGACACTTCCTTGCTAAGAAATAGCGTTAGCAGATGTCTACGTATCTAAGCAATAGAGTTCTATTGCTTCTTGAATCGCGATATCGCTTCTCATTTCTATGTTTCATGATAAGATATAATATTCATTGTGCAGTGTTATGTATATCTCGTCTACACTTAACATGAATGTAAATGCGACACTTCCCTGCTAGGGAATAGCGTCTGCAGATGTCTACGTATCGAAGCAATAGAGTTCTAATGCTTCTTAAACCGCGAAGTGGCATTTCATTCCTTTGTTTCGTGATAAGGTACAACAATCATCGTGGAGTGTTATGTATACCCCGTATTCACATCAAAAGAATGTAAATGCGACACTTGCTTCCTACGAAATAGCGTTTGCAGATGTCTACGTATCGATGCAATAGAATTCTAACGCTTCTTAAAACGCGATATCGCATCACATTTCACTGTTTCATGATAAGATATAATATTCATTGTGGAGTGTTATGTTAACCTCTTATTCACTTCAAATGAATGTAAATGCGACACTTCCTTGCTAGGAAATAGCGTTTGCAGATGTCTACGTATCGTAGCATTAGTGTTCTAATGCTTCTCAAAACGCCATATCGCATCTCATTTCTATGTTTCATGATAATACATAATAATCATTGCGAAGTGTTATGTATACCTCGCATACACTTCAAATGAATGTAAATGCGACACTCCCTTGCTAGGAAATGGCGTCTGCAGATGTCTACGTATCGTAGAAATAGAGTTCTAATTCTTCTTAAAACGCGAGATAGCATCTCATTCCTATGTTTCATTACAAGATATAATATTCATTGCGAAGTGTCATGTATACCTCGTATTCACTTCAAGAGAATGTAAATGCGACACATACTTGCTAGGATATAGCGTTTGCAGATGTCTGCGTATCGAAGCAATAGAGCCCTAACGCTTCTTAAATCGCGATATCGCATCTCATTTCTATGTTTCATGATAAGATATAACATTCATTGCGAAGTGTTACGTATACCTCGCATACACTTCAAATGAATGTAAATCCGACACTTCCTTGCTAGGAAATAGCGTTTGGAGATGTCTACGTATCGTAGAAATAGAGATCTAATGCTTCTCAAAACGTCATATCGCATGTCATTTCTATGTTTCATGATAAGATATAATATTCATTGCGAATTGTCATGTATACCTCTCATACACTTCAGAAGAATGTAAATGCGACACTTCCTTGCTAGGAAACAACGTCTGCAGATGCCTACGCATCGTAGCAATAGAGTTCTAATGCTTCCTAAAACGCGCTCTCACATCACATTTCTATGTTTCATGATAAGATATAATATTCATTGCGAAGTTTCATGTATTCCTCGTATTCACTTCAAATGGATGTAAATGCGGCACTTCCTTCCTTGGAAATAGCGTTTGCAGATGTCTACGTATCGTAGCAAGCGTGTTATAATGCTTCTTAAAACAAGATATCGCATCTCATTTCTATATTTCGTGATAAGATATAATATTCATTGTGGATTGCTATGTATACCTCGTATTCGCTTCAAAAGAATGTAAATGCGACACTTCCTTGCTACGAAATATCGTTTGCAGATGTCTACGTATTGTACCAAAGGAATTCTAATGCTTCTTAAACCGCGATATCGCTCCACATTTCTATGTTTCATGATGAGATATAATATTCATTGTGGAGTGTCATGTATACCTCGTATTCACTTCAAAAGAATGTAAATGCGACACTTCCTTCCTAGGAAGTAGCGTCTGCAGATGTCTACGTATCGTAGCAATAGTGTTCTAATGCTTCTTAAAACGCGATATCGCATCTCATTACTATGTTTCATAATATGATATAATACTCATTGCGAATTGTCATGTATAACGCACATAGGCTTCAAATGAATGTAAATGCGACACTACCTTGCTGGGAAATAGCGTTACCAGATGTCTACGTATCGAGGCAATAGTGTTCTAATGCTTCTTAAATCGCCATACCGCATCTCATTTCTATGTCTCATGATTAGATATAATATTCATTGCGAAGTGTTATTTATACCTCGTATTCCTTTCACAAGAATGTAAATGCAACCCTTCCTTGCGAGGAAATAGTGTTTGCAGGTTTCTACGTATCGATGCAATAGAGTTCTGATTCTTCTTAAAACGCGATATAGCATCTCATTCCTATGTCTCATGATTAGATATAATATTCATTGCGAAGTGTTATGTATTTCTCGGCAACGCTTCAAATGAATGTAAATGCGACTCTTCCTTGCTAGGAAATAGCGATTGCAGATGTCTACGTATCGTAGCAATAGAGATCTAATGCTTCCAAAACCGCGATATCGCATCTCATTTCTATGTTTTATGATAAGATGAAATAGTCACTGCGAAGTGTCATGTATACCTCGTATTCACTTCAAAAGATTGTAAATGCGACACTTCCTTGCTAGGAAGTAGCGTTTGCAGATGTCTACGTATCGAAGCAATAGGGTTCTAATGCTTCTTAAATCGCCATACCGCATCTCATTTCTATGTCTCATGATTAGATATAATATTCATTGCGAAGTGTTATTTATACCTCGTATTCCTTTCACAAGAATGTAAATGCAACCCTTCCTTGCGAGGAAATAGTGTTTGCAGGTTTCTACGTATCGATGCAATAGAGTTCTGATTCTTCTTAAAACGCGATATAGCATCTCATTCCTATGTCTCATGATTAGATATAATATTCATTGCGAAGTGTTATGTATTTCTCGGCAACGCTTCAAATGAATGTAAATGCGACACTTCCTTCCTAGGAAGTAGCGTTCGCAGATGACTGCGTATCGTAGCAATAGAGTTCTAATGCTTCTTAAGACGAGATGTCGCACTTCATTTCGATGCTTCATGATGAGATATAGTATTCATTGCGAAGTGTCATGTATACCTCGTACTCACATCAACAGAATGTAAATGTGACACTTCCTTGCAAGGAAATAGCGTCCGCAGATTTCTACGT